>NW_006921760.1:3187722-3189011 GCF_000298275.1 Orycteropus afer afer
TATCTCCTCCCCATCTCTCTTACCCCCCCTTCTGCCCTCTTCCTTTAGGCATTTTTACAGAAAGGATGTAAGGCACCAACTCGACATATTTGCAGAGAAGCAAATGCCAAATGATGTTTGGGGATGTTGGTTTGTTTCATGACATGGAACAAGTCTTAGGGTCAGCATTTCAGTATGTGCATCTATAAAATGTGGTTTTAAAATATTTATTTATATTTTCTGAACAACTACTGCATACTTTGCTTGGTGTGTTAGAGACAGTAAAGATTAAAAATTCTACTCTCTGCCCTCCAGCAAAGGAGAGGGCAGAAGTCAGAGTGCATTTAGACAAGTCGTGCCTCAGGCAAGCTGTGCAAATAGACTCAGAAAGCAATCTCCCAAGTCTCAGGTAAAGTGGAGGGTAAGCGGAAAAGAGGAAAACCCTCTTGGAGACGGATGGACGCAGTAACTCAAACAGCAACGATGTGAGGATGATGCAGGGCTGGACATTGACTAGTCATTCTATTGCACACAGGGTCGCAATGAGTTGGAATCGACTCAAAGGCACCTAAAAACAACAACAGATTCCAAACAGGGACATTGCTGTGATGGTGCTACTTGTAAAATCTGGTCCCACAGCAGTGTGACTGATGAATCAATCCCAAGTCTGAGGACAAATGAGGAGGCTAGTTGGAAATCCAAACCTACCTCACAGATGTTTGGGTGAATGCTCTAGCATGCAAAAATACCTTGAGCAAATCTGCTTATACATTACAGATGGCATTTGCTTTATGATCTGAGCATTTCCACAAGTTCACTCATTAGAATAGAAAACTAGAAGTTATTTCTAGATGCCTGAGTCATTCTACAGGAATTCTGGTGGCATAATGGTTAAAGCATTTGGTCAGCAGTTCAAACCCTCCTTAGCTCTGTGGAAGAAAGATGAAGCAGTCTGCTTCCGTAAAGATTTACAGCCTTGGAAATCCCATGGGGCAGTTCTACTCTGTCCTAAGTGGTCACTATGAGTTGGAATCAACTCAGTGGCAGTGGGTTTTTGGTTTTAGGTCATTCTACATTGGCCTCTCCTAACTTTCTGCAGTCTCAATGATTTGTAGGAGTTAAAAAGTATTGGGGGGAAGGAATTAGGGTAAGTAACCTATTGTTCTAGACTCAGATACACTTTGAAAGATACAAAAGAGATACTCACCTATTGCAGTGGATAAAAACCAGTTGCCATCAAGTCAGTTCTGACACATGGTGACCTAAGTATATCAGAGTAGAACTGTGCTCCTAGGCTATTCAATGGCTGA
>NW_006921760.1:3213319-3214427 GCF_000298275.1 Orycteropus afer afer
TTTTCTTGCTTTGCAGTTGTCATTGTTTACAAATTGACATTGTTCATTCCCTATTTTCAGTCTTGTAGAGCTATTTTAATTTTGATACTTCAATATCTGGGTTGATTTCTGGATGGTGTTGTGTGTCTTAATCTTAGGTTGTTGTCTGCCATTGTTGGTTCTCTGCTGAAAGGGCTTCCTTCAGCATCTCTTGTAAGGTTGGTCCAGTTTTTACAAATTCTTAATTTCTGGTTATTTGGAAATGACCTTATTTCACCACTGTATTTAATGGACAATGTTGCAGGATATATAATTCTTAGTTGGTAATTATTTTTCTTTCAGAGTTTTATATATATCATTCCATTGCCTTCTTGTGTGTATAATTTCTGCCAAGAAATTAGAGCTTAGTTGTATTGGTTCTCCTTTGTAGATGATTTTAAGTTTTTCCTGTGCTATTTTCAGAATTCTTTCTTTATCTTTGATTTTGGAAAGTTTGATTATGACACATGTTGGTGATTATCTTTTGGAGTATAGCCTATTTGGAATCTGCTGATCTTCTTGAATGCATATCTTCTTGTCTTTCGTGATGTTAAGGAAATTTTCTTCCAACAAATCTCTGACAATTTTCTCTGTACTAATTTTAGTTGTTGTTGTTGTTCTCTTCTCTTCTGGAATTCACACAAATTATTCTCCTTGATGATGTTCCATGTAATTCTTATGTTTTCTTAATTTTTTTTCATTCTTTTTTTTTTCTGATTATATTAAGATTTCTCTTCAATTTCACTAATTTTGTCTTCCATTGATTCCATTTTAATCCTTTGCCTTTTCAATGTGTTATCTGTTCCTGAAATTTTAGTATTAATCTTCTGAATTTCTATTTTCTGTTTTTGTATGGCTCCTAATTTTCCATTTATGTTGTCAATTTGTTTTCCTGAGCTGTGTTTTCCTTGATTTTGTGTATGATTTTAACGGTGTTGTCTTTAATCTCTTTCTTAATCTGTTGAAGGATCGTAAGTATAATTCTTTTGCATTTTTTTTTTTTTAATTGTGATTTGGGTGAAGGTTTACAGAGCAAATTTACTTTCCATACAGCGGTTCACATATACTTTGTCTCATGACATTGACCACA
>NW_006921760.1:3216349-3221319 GCF_000298275.1 Orycteropus afer afer
GCAGGGGGCAGTTTGTTTGCTCCTTGGGATCACTCACAGTCAACCGTGGTGGCAGTGGAGGCAGGCTCTGGCAACTGTGAAGGCACGCAGCAGGATGTTTGCTCTGCAGGATTAAAATAAGTAAATAAACAAATAAAGGGAGTGGAGGGAAAAAGCAAGGGGAAGGGAAGAGGGAAGAACTAAGGAGAAAGCAAAGTAAGAAAACAAAGAGGTCCAGTACTAGTGCAAGTGCTAGCTGCCAAATATAGCTGGGTGGGAATGATGTACTTGGTCTGCAGGAGCACATACACTGACCACAGAGGGGCGGAGGTGGGTGCTACTAACCATGAAGGTAGGGAGTAAGGGATGGCCACTCCATAGAATCAAAGTAAAAAGAAGGGCAAGGAAAAAGAAGAAGAAAGTTGGGGAAAGAGGGAAGAATTAAGAAGAAAGACAAAAAGAAAAAAAATTGGCAGTCACTGGCAGGGCAAACAGTGGCAGGGCAGGGGACTGACCAGCTGCTAGGTGGGTGGGGATGAAAAGGACCATGTTTCTGTGGTTATGTGGGGTAGGAGGGGAGATCACACGTTTCTGGTCACCAGTCACTGATGTGATTGGTCGTGCATTTCTGGGTGAGCAGAGCCAGTTATCTGGTTCCTGTTTCAATCAGAACTCTGCTTACAATAATTAAAAATGATCACACTGTGCCAGGACAGTTGGTAATTCACCACTCTGTATGCCTCTTTGTTCACTGTTTTCATTCAATTTCTTCCTCTAATCAATATTTCATTGACTTCTGTATGCTATCCTTTGAAGCTCTGAGTTCTAGGATTGTCATTTGTATCTGTTTCACTTGTTTCTCAAATCTTTGTTGTAGAGGGTCTGGGTAGTATATTTGCATAGTCCACCATCTTGGATCGACCTCTAAGGTCACATTCTTATCTGTAGCTAGGCCCTTGTTTGAGGAGTGAGATCATTTATAACATGAATAAACAGAAAGAGGTGGAATACGGAAACCATGTGGGTGAGTCCTGTGTAGGCAAGCGTGAGGGTCTAGCCTTGTTTGTTCTGAGAATGGCTTCTAAACGTTTCTGCCCATGGAACCTAAAAGAGCATATATATATATATATTTCTAACTCCATCTCCATAGTCTATTTCAGTAATCATATGGTATGCCCCTATATTCTGAATGTTTTAAAATAGGAGCAGACATTTCTGAAACATGGACCATAAACGTTTTGGGTCATGGGTACCTTTCAGAATCTGATGAAAGTTGTGGGTGAATTTCTCGGAGAGAATACATATGCATACATACATATGTGCATATGTACATACACACATATGCATGTATTTATTTATTTATAAAATTTGGATATGGCATGTTAATCCAAATAACAAGTGTGACCACATCTCTCTGCTTCTTAAAAACACTCAAAGATTCTCCATTGCCTAAAAGGTTGAATGCAAGCATCTTTACATCAGTTTCTAGGTCTTTTGTGATCTTGCCCCAGTGCTTCCTGTGTGCTTCCAAGTTTTGATATGTTTGCTTCAGCAACAGTGAACTATTTATTGATAGCTGCACATTATTTTGTTGTTTTTACATTCCACATTTTTCTCATGCTATCCCTACTGCCTGGAATTTTATTATCTTCCCTTCATAAAACAGCCCCAGGTAATTTTTCACTGATCCTTCACTAATGAATTCAACCATTACTTCCTCCAGAATTTATGATCCATTGTCTTCACCCCTCTTCACTGCGTCAGGTTCCCTTCACTTTTTCTACCAAAACATCCTGTGTGTATTTCTTTCACAGTGTATACCATGTTACATTGGAATTTTCTGCTTAAGTGTCTGTCTAGCCCAAGATGGGACGGTATATGTTTTTGGTGAAAGTTTACAGAGTGCATTAGTTTCATAGTCAATAATTTATACACATTTTGCTTTGTGATATTAGTTACAATCCTCTTATGTAATAGAACTCTTTTCACTTCCTCCCTGGGTTCCCTGCTTCCATTCATTCTTCTTTCCTGCCTTCTGAACTTTGTTTTTGGGCAAATGCTGCCCTTTTGGTCTCATATTGTTGATTGTTCTGAGGAGTACTTTGCTCAAAGGTGTTATTGTTCACTTTATAGACCTCTCTATTGTTTAACTGAAAGGTGATTGATAGGGGTGGGTTTGAAGTCCCAGGTTTGAAAGGTATATAAAGACTCTAGTCTTGGGAGTCCACCAGTCTCTGTCAGACCTGTAAGTGTGGTCTTTTTAATGATTTTGAATTTTATTCTACAATTTTCTCCCACTCTGTCAGGACCTTTTATTATGATCAGGTGTGGAACTATTTGAAGACAAGGACAGTATCTTAATCATTTTTGTGTACTAATGATTGTCTCGTAGTTAGCACTTAAAATATTTGTTTGTTAATGGGATCACTTGGAAAAATTTGGAAAGCTTAGTTAGGAAGGAACCTTCAGATATTATTGGTGTTAGGTCCCTTGAGTCAATTTCAGCTCATAGGGACCCTGTGTACAACAGAAAGAAATGTTGTCTGATCCTGCACCATCCTCAAAATTGTTGCCATGCTTGAGCCTATTGTCACAGCCACTGTGTCAATCCATCTCACTGAGGGTCTTCCCCTTATTCACCTACCTTCTATTTTACCAAGCATGATATCTTTCTCCAGGGATTGGTCCCTTCTGACAACATGACAAAATACAACAGACAGATTCTGGACATTCTTGCTTCTAAGCAACATTCCAGCTGTATTTCTTCCATGACATGTTTTTTTTTTTTTTTTTTGTTCTTCTAGCAGGTTGGGCGATCTATTTCTGTAGTGATACTGCCTCGGAAACCCAAGGAGGGGTCGCTATGAGTCAGGTCCGACTTGACGGCACATAACAACAACAACAGCAGTCCATAGTAAATTCGATATTCTTTGCCAAAACCACCATTCAAATGCACCAAGCTCTCTGTGGTCTTCTTTATTCATTGTCCAGTTCTCACATGCATGTTAGGCTATTGAAAAATACCATGGCTTGAGCCAGGTGCACCTTAGTCTTCAAAATAATATCTTTGCTCTTTAACACTTTAACCTCTTTTAAAAAAGAAATCTTTTGCAGAACATTTGCCAAATACAATATGTCATTGATTTATTGACTGCTGCTTCCATGGGCATTGATTGTGGATCTAATAAAATGCAATTCCTGATAATCTCAAATTTTCTCTATTTATCATGATACTGCTTATTGGTCCAGTTGTGAGGATTTTTGTTTTCTTTGTGTTGAGATGCAACTCATACTGAAAGCTGTGGTCTTTGATCTTCATCAGTAAGTGCTTCAAATCTTCTTCACTTTGAGCAAGCAAGGTTTTGTCATCTACATATCGCAGGTTGTTAATGAGTCTTTCTCCAATCCTAATGTCATATTCTTTTTCATATAGTCCAGGCTCTTTCATTATTTATTTGAGATACAGACTAAATAAATATGGTGAAAGGATACAACCCTGATGCATATCTTTTCAGATTTTAAACCAGGCAATGTCCCCTTGTGCTGTTTGAACAACTGCCTCTTGGTCTATAGTACAGATTCTTCCTGAGGACGATTAAGTGCTCTAGAATCCCCATTCTTTACAATATTATCCATAATTTATTATGTTCCATGTAATTGAATGGCTTTGCATAGTTAATAAAGATAGGGAAATATTTTCTGGTATTCTTTGCTTTCAGCCAAGATCCATCTGACATCAACAATGATATCCTTCATTCCATGTCCTCTTTTGAATCTGGCTTGAATTTCTTACAGTTCTCAATTGATGTACTACTGCAACTATTTTTGAATTATCTTCAGCAAAATTTTACTTGTGCGTGATATTAATGATACTATTTCAAAGTATGATAGGTGAAGTATGACCATTCTTGCTTCTAAGAAGCATTCCAGCTGTACCTCCTCTGAGACAGAGTTGTTTATTCTTCTAGCAATCAATGGTACATTCAATATTCTTCACCAATGCCACAACTCAAATGCATCAATTCTTCTGAAGTCTTCTTTATTCATTTTTCAGCTCTCATATGCATTTGAAGCTATTGAAAATACCATGGCTTGGGTCAAGTGCACCTTCTGGAAGCAAAGTCAGTAGTAGAAAGTGCAACATGGAAGCAAAGTAGGTAGTAGGTAGTAGGACATAGGTAGTAGGTTGGACATGTGTTAATGGAACTGAACTTTTTAGCCCATTAATGAAAAAAATATATGACTTGCAAATCAAAATAATACTTATTTCATGCTTCTTATTGTGTTGGTTTCTCTTTTGCTATCTATGATAGCTAAGAATATAAGCTAACTTGGCTAGGTTATGATTCTCAGTGGTTTGACAAACATTGGACTGATTACTCTTCGATAACGTAATATAATGTAATCATCCTCTATTTTGTGACCTGATGTGAGTATCTAATCAGTTGAAAGCCAGTCAGTAGAAAGCCAATCAATTTTTGAAGGTATGCCCTGCATCCAATATATATGGATGTTCTGGCAAAGCTTGCTTTTTCTCGATCCTGTTTCCAACTCACTTTTTTCTGTCCTAAGGTTCTTTGGACATGAGCCACCAAACAGCCTGTGGTTTGACCAGCAGATTTTGGGATTTGCCAACTCCCACAACCCTGTGAGCCAGCAGCCTGCCATCTGATCAGCCAATTTTGGGTTCATCAACCACTGAAACCATGTGAGTCAAAAGATGCCTCCAGCCTGACACCTGACCTAAGGATTTGGGACTTGCCAGCCACCACAACTGCGTGAGTCATTTCCTTGAAATAAATCTTTCTTTATATATTTATAAGGAGCCATAGTTGAGCAGTGGTTAAACAATGGCTGCTTGCTGAAAGGTCAGCAATTTGAACCCACCCGTGTGTTACAGGAGAAAGATGTGACAGGTGTCTTTTGTTTAGGGTTTTATATATATATATATATATATATATATGTGTGTGTGTGTGTGTGTGTGTGTGTGT
>NW_006921760.1:3222172-3230175 GCF_000298275.1 Orycteropus afer afer
AACAACATTTATCATTATTAGGGAAGTTAGGTTTTCTTGTTTCATTTTACTATTTTGGTAGTTGGTATGCAAAGCAGCAATGCATTATGGATTAGAGCATAAAATAAAAATCAGTCTTCTAGATAGGTCAGAGCATATTTTATCATGGACTTCAACCATGGGTGGGATGAGAAGGAAATTGACAATGGTTTATGCTCTAGTCTTGTTCCACAGACTAGGATAAGCTAGCAAGGAAGCCATGGGAGAGGACTTAACTCTTGGGCTTAGATGTCTTCTGGCAGGATATTTTTCTAGAAGACCAGAAGAAGCTTAGACAGTGTCCATATCCAAGAGCAGAACACCTTGATCCAGGTGGCCTGGGGATATTGTGACCCATAGGAAAGCTAGGGAACGGGTGAAAGGGCAATAGATACCATATAGTAAAATATATACCACAAGGTAAGAGAATAGAATGATCAGGACTAGAACATAATGGGGTGTGACAGGTGAGCTAGGGCAAATAGCTCAAACCAAAGGCTCCGGACTTGCACTTCTGACTGTGGCCGTGGGGCTTGTAGTGAACCTCACTTAACATCAAGAACAGCAAGAAAAGCACAAAAATCTGTTTAAAGAAATTTAAGACCATTCAAGGCAGCAGGACTTGAAGGGCCTAGATTCAGAGAAATGGAAAACTTAAGGCTATGAGCACAAAATTCTGTGCTCTGGCATCTGCCTGTTGTTAAGATTTGCAGGGTGAAGAGCTGTGAAGCTGGGCAGAGAAAGACCACAAGAGGGACAAAATCCAGCAGAGCTTTCAGAAATCTCAGGGCCCTTAGAGACAAAAGTTAAGTTTGAGATACCAAGGCAGCTATGACTTGAGACATTGAGATTCTGGAGAGAAGGGAAAATGGCCAAGGAATCTGAAAGAAGTCATCTTTTATTAGATTTGTCAGAAATCTAACAAAACTAAGGAGAACTTTTTTTGTCTCCCAATACCAAGGAGACACCAATTGCAAGCCAGGACCCACAAAGGAAGGGGGCATGTTTGGTACTCAAACTCTTAGTGAGACCTTGAAGGCCTAGACTGTAGGGCAGGAGACAACCCAGAAATAGACAAAACTTCCAAAGTGTGAAATCCACCTTGAGTCTACTAATTGGAATGAGATCATCTACTCGACCACTTTCTTCCCTCTCTGGGTGCCCATTCCCCCCACCCTTGAATCTGCTTGATCAATCATATGCCATGAAATTGACATTCTGGGACGTCTGGGGCTAGGACATAATAAGCCTTGCACCTTCCACCAGGGCCTTCCAGAATGTTCTCTATTGGCATTTTCACTTTGCAGGAAACCAGCTGCCTTCAGGAACACTGTATTGCTCAGCCCTTATTCATCCCATTTAGGTCTCATACCTTTTCTTTGAACATGCCAGGCAAGCTCCTGCTTCAGGGATTTTGCATTTACTCTTCCATCAGCTTTGAACGCTTTTCCCTTTCAGAGACCTGCGAGGTTAATTCTCTTATTTCCTTCAGAATTTCACTCAAAAGTCACCTTTTCAGACTTTTTCTAGCCACTCCATCAAAAATTTCATGTTCCTCATGCTCATCTTCCTATCTCCTTCCCCTCTACTATTCCTCTTCATCACTCACCACTAACTGATGTATTAACTCCTTTTCTTCTTAATATTATTAATTATTTGTCTTTCCTATAAAATGTAACATCTAAGAAGGTAGAGATTTTTGTCTATTTTTTACATTATTGTATTTCAGAGCTTTAATAAACATTTGTTAAATTAATGAATATACAAATAAATGGGTTAAAGTAGGAAAACTATGACTTTCCCTTGAAAAATAGAAGTCCTAAATCCAATTAAGTTTCTAAATCCAATTAAGAACCAAAATCCCAAATGTGATATGTTCTGGACTTTCAGAGAAGAGAGAGGACATAACTGGTGAGTACATGGATGTTGAAGGGTATGAGATTAAAGTTGGATCTTAGTGGATGAATGGAGGGTGGCAATGGAGATTTGAATGAGACCGGATACACAGAGATGTTTTGGTAGAAGCCAGAGAAGGTTATGTAAGGTTTGCCTAAGGAATTCTAAGAAGTCCGATGTGAATAATATACACATTGAGATGAGGCTGGACGTCAGAACTCCAAGGTCTAAAATGGGAATTGAGATTTGTTTATTTTTTTTTGTAGGAAAAGAGGACTCACTGAAGATTTTTAAGCAAGAGAGTGACAGAATTTGAGCTGTGCTTTATGAAAATCAATCCAGCAAAAAGTAGAATGGTTTGGACAGTGTAGAGATGGGAGATGGGTATACTGGTTTTGAGGACATTTTAATAATCCAAGCAAGAGTTAATGAGGGCCTGAATTAGAATGCCAGCAAGAGGAACTGAGAGGAAGAGAGGAGTCTAGGAGATGGAAATGACAGGCCCTGACAGCTGATTAGGAATGGGGGAGGAGGGCAAAAGGAAACTCAGACATGACTTGGAGACTTCAAGCTCGAGTGACTGACAGATGATGAGGACATGAACAGAATATGAGAATTCAGAGGGAGAGATGGCTTTGAGGGTGGATTTGGGATTTTGGTTCTTAATTGGATTTAGAAATGACTTTTTTTCTGGACTTTACCACTTCTCTTTCCTGCTGTCTTGCTCTGCCCTATGGAAATCCATACTTTCTAATTTACCTATTACATTAAGTGCTATTGGGTGCATATGGAACTCCATTGGTGGACTCTTGTGAACTGGGAGCCAAGACCCAGGGAAGATTGAGTATGGTTGTAATTCCTTCATTTGGCTCAAGTGTTCTACTACAAAACCTAAAGAAGATAATGATTGATAATGATTGCAAGCCAAAAGACCTGGATCAATTGCCCAGAGGACTAGGCTCCAAAAAAGTAGCTTCCAGTGCCAAGTCATCTATCTATAGGTAGGTGCTTCAGCTTCCCCAGTACTCCCTGACCAAGGCCCTGGCGATGTGTTGCAGTGTAGCAGTCATGAAGGTCTCCTTCTGAGAATGCATACTGGAAACTTATTGAATTTCTGTTAAGTGTAATATATCTACTCTGATGAGCAGAAAAAAATTCCACTTGTAATAAAATAGTGGATTCCAGTGTGCCTGGAGTAGCAATTTACTTTTAATTTACTGAAAGGTGGGATGAAGGAGGAGGTAGTTTTAGTACTGGAGAACTTCACTTGATGTTAATGACTTATTCTTGAGAGTCATAGGAAAATCAGGACTTTCTGTATTGTAGCCTCTTTTTAATTATTGTTGAGAGCCTTCCTATTTAAAAACACCGTTCTTGCCCTTTTTGCAAGGCAAAATGTTTTCCAGTGATATGACTATCTCCTGGTTTATTTGTTTCATATGTTTTAAAGTTTCAACAGATGGAAAATAGTTTGGTAGACAGGAAATGGTATGAGGCCAATCTGGTTTGTGTTGCAGCCGGACCACCACAGTGGATTGTAGATTGCCTACCTAGCATTCATTCTACCTTCCTCCTTAAGAGAGGAGCAAATGTGTGATTAAAGAACATGCCTGATCCCCTCTTGCCAATGATCGGTTCAAACACAGGCATGTGGACACATGTTAGGCTACTGAGAAATGAGAAGGGTCTATAGGGAACTTCTGAGGAAGTTTTTGCTCACCCTTCTGAAACACTTTAAAATGACCCTCTGTCCCACTAAATGTGAAAGAAGTCACTATCTCATGACCACGTAAGGAACCACCTTTAGGGCCACACTGAAACTGTGGATGTCAGCAGGATGAGTTGAAGTCTATGACAAGTTCTGGGTCCTCCATCTTCTAGACAGAGTAACCCTGAATTATGTACCACTTCTGGGCCTGCAATTATGTGAGCCAGTAAATTTGCTAAATGTTTAAGGCTGTTTGAATCATTACTGCTGTTACTTGCCACAGAAAGCAGCTTAATTGATACTAATTTGGGATCTTGTGTATATTGCCTTACCACCCTAGCTTCAGGGAGCTCTGGCAGCATAGTGCCTAAGGCATGTGACTGCTAACCAGAAGGCTGGTGGTTCAAACCCCTCAGCCACTCCTCAGAAGGAAGGTTGGGCAATCTATTTCCATAGTGATAATGCCTTGGAAACCCAAGGAGGGGTTGCTATGAGTTGGATCTGACACGATAGCAGTGGGGCCCCAGCCTCAATATCCATATCCTTGAAAAGAAAAAGAATCAAGAGTTTTGGAAAAGATGGGAGACTACCAGTCAAGATGTGGCACTTGTCATCAAAGTTTGTCTCACTGATGTTACATTTCCATTGATGGCTATGGCTTCTTCTCAATACATGAGAGGTTTCTATGTTAGATAGGACTCAGTGATGTGACTAAATCATTGGCTTTTTTGCTTTAGAGATGAGAAGCAGCTTTTTTTTGTTCTAGATTCCTAAATGGTCCTGGCTCTAACCTTAACGGACATTAGACACATTCTGCTGCTAGAATATTGTTGCCTTTGCCCCAGAGATGCTTTTGTGCAAGGTATTTTCTGAGCCTCAGAAAGGACAGATTGCTGGCAGTCCACCAAGCTTCCAGTCCTGCTTGTGTGACTGTTTTCTGCTGGCTGCCAATGGCAATTCGTGTGGCTGGATCTGTTCTGAGACTTACTTTCATTAAAACCTGAGTGTCACCTGGCAAATGCCCCATTAATTTTTCTGTTCATTCAACAAATATTTATTGAACACTTACTATGTGCCAGACATCTTTCTGGGTGTTCAGGATAGAACAGAGCACAAGACAAACAAGTCCTGAGAAGCAACTTCTTTTTAGTACAGGCTGTTTGTCCATGTGTGTTTTGTTTCCTGAGCCACCTCTCAGTGGAATGATGCACTGATCGGTAGCAAACAGAAGTTTCCACAGCCATGGAGCTCTTCTAGATAGGGTTCTGAATCCTTTCTCTCCTTTGCAAGAAACTCTGATCCTTTACAAATATATGCCATTACTCACTGACAGCATAGCCTATTACTGTTTTTGCTGATTCTATGCAAAGTGATAAATTTAGCCTAACTCTTTCTGAGTTGTAGGTAAAATGCATTTAGAATTCTAGAAGGAATAGCAAGCTGTCTACAAAAATGTATTCAGTGGCAGAATGACTGTAATATGTAGCGATTACATTCTGCTATAGCTATAATGGCAATTCTGGCTACCATTTGCTTTATTACAGGCTGTATGCTAAATGCATTGTGTATTCCTGGAGCCATGCAGGTTGGATTAGCCCCTGAAACTATTGCCCTGAGATAGTCTTTAAACCTTCAACCAAAAATATCTCCTGAGGTCTTCTTAAAATCAGACAATAGTTTGTACTATACTCACTGCTGTTGAATCAGACCTAACTCATAGCGACCCCTCTTTGGGTTTCCAAGGCAGTATCACTGCGGAAATAGATTACCCCATTTTCCTTCCGAGGAGTGGCTGGTGGGTTTGAACAGCCAGTCTTCTGGTTAGCAGTCAAGTGCCTTAGGCACTATGCTATCAGAGCTCCTAGGTGCCCATTAAATAGTGTTAAGTGATCTTTTTTTTTGCAGAATATATATGCTTTGATGCCATTATTTTTTGCATAACTTTACCTATTAAATAAATATATGTATATATAGATTTATTTTGAGGTGTGTGCATCTAAATAAACTTATTTCTCAATTAAAAAAAAAGAAAAGAAAAAGAGGAAGATCCTCAGTGGAGATGGATTGATAGAGTGGCTGCAACAATGGGCTCAAACATAGCAATGATTGTGAGGATAGCACAGGACCAGGCAGGGTTTCTTTCTGATGTGTGCAGGATTGCTATGAGTTGGATCTGATTCAAAATAAAACACTAACAAAAACAACAGAGCTGGAAAGGACTTGTAAGATCATTTGCTCTTCGCTCACTGACATACCCTGGATGAGTTAAAAAGTTAGAATGTGATTCTGGTTCCAAAATGATATTTTTTACTATACCATGATAAGGTCCCTTTATTTCCTCATTTAACCTTCATTACCTTCATTTACCTGTAACGATACTTCCACAAGTAATAATAAATTATTTTTATAATACCTTTTATTTCTCAAAATGTTTTCACTTATGTAAATAAAAAGCAAACAACAACAAAGCAAAACAAACAAACAGGTTTGATTGGTTAAGCAGAAAATGCCTTCAGCTTCTCCAGGCAAAGAAGAATTTAACCATTATAAACAGGAAGTGTCTTAGCAGCCATGTTTCTGACTAACGGAAATTTCTTTATAGTGAGTTATTAAGATTGACCAGAAGGGGCAGACTTTTGGCCATCATCCTCAAGCAAAGAACAAAGCTTTATGAACCAGAATACAATGCACTCAATGTAGAAAGCAGAACTACCGCACTGAAGAAACAAAAAGAGAAATGATTTCCAAGGTAAAGCAAGGAATTAATATATCATTAAGATTTTTTGGTTGCAAGCAACAGAAATGTATGCTGGCTATGTTAGGGGGAAAAACAAAATGCATGGCTTGGGTATAAGAGATCTCACAGAACAGAGAGGAAGGCTCAACAACCAGGCACAGAAAAGAAAGGAGCCAAGTGACCTCAGATGGTCTCAAAAGTTAAAATTTTTTTCCCCCTCATCCCTTTGTTTCGTTCAAGAATTAAAATCTCACCAGAGGTGTGCCTGTCCTCAGCTATATGGTATGGTGAAGGAAAACACTGTGGAGATAGTCTCCCAGTACTACGTCAACTGCTCAGGTGGGAAGGCAGGCACCTAGGTGTACCGTCCATCCTGTAAGATAATACAAAATGGTCTTAGGACCTCTTTATACTCTTTGCAATTATTTGAGGACCAAAAGAGCTTTTGTTTATGTGGATACCATGTTAGACACTTAAAAAAAATCATTAAAAATAAGAACAAGCTCACGTCATGTAAACATAAATTGCATATTTTTAAAATGAAAATAACTATTTTCTAATGGTGTGAACAGGTGTGTTGTTTTAGATTTTTGCAAATCTCTTTATGTCTGGTTTAATACAAGGCAGCTAAATTCTCCTAAGTGCTTTTACATTCACTCTCTTGAGATATTTTGTTTTGGTTGAAGTAATGAAGAAAAGCTGACCTCACACAGACATGCAGTAGGAAAATAAAGGAGTGTTTCGGTACTGCTTTTAGATAACTGCAGATATTCTTTGATACTACACCAAAACTCAACAAGTAGTAGTTTCTTAAATATCTGAAACCATATTAATGGCCTTTTCATACTCTGTTACATTAATATCCAATAGCTTCTCTTGCACTTTGAATGAGTCTTTAACTCATACATGATGTTGTATCTTCATGCATGGTCATTTGGAAAATATTGTCTCTGAATATTGATGCATTTCATTTACAATATAAAAATTATGGTCATCGATATCACCACTGACCTCATCAGAAAGGTATTTAAGCTTTAGGAAGCTTAAATAAGTTCATGAAGGCAGGTATAAGTTTTCTAATTTTTACATGAAATCTGAAGTTTTATGATCAACACCAAATACTGTCAGCTATTTTCCTTGAAATGACAGGCTCATTTCGTTCATTTTTGAGCAAGTGACTGTGAAATAATCAGGTCTGAAAAACCACCGTTTGTCTGTCAGTTCTTCTTTCAAGTATAAAAAGAATTCCATGGAAAAAAAGCAGCTAGTCCAGCTTGGACCTCACAGAATTGCATGAGTACTTTTCCTCAAATGACCATTAGAGTTCAGCACGTAGCAGAAGTACTTTATGCATATTTCCCATTTTGACACAAAAGAATTGAAAAGATATGTACACAGAAGTCAGGTTTAATAATATTTTTAAAAATCCACTGCTTCATCAAAGGCATTTTAAAATAAAAACTTAAAAAAAAAAAAAAACAACTTGTGGGTATGGGGTGAAGAATAGAGTACAAAATCTATCAGTACACATTGCTGGCACTACTAGAACTTGTACAAAGGCACCACCAGTTTGACCCAACATTGCTTTTTTGTTTCTTCTAATTTTTATTTATTTATTTTTATTTGGGAATACTTATAAACAAA
>NW_006921760.1:3230275-3232444 GCF_000298275.1 Orycteropus afer afer
TTTTTTTCCCCCTTGAACCATTTGAAGATAAATTATGTACATCATAGCCATTCACCCAACACTAAATATTTCGGTGGCTATTTCCTAAGGAGGGGGATTTTCTTTTTAACAAACACAGTGGGGTTCCTACCTGTACACATTTTTGCTGTCTATATTCTGGTGTTGTCAGTTGATTGGTGAGGTCTTCTATAGCATGTTCCTTCCTCTGGTACAAGTTGTAGGGTAGGGTCAAGCATTGCATTTTGTTCTCATGTCTCTTTAGCATCCTTTAATTGGGAGCATTTCCACAGCTTTTCTTTGTCTTTTATGACACTGACTTTTTTTAAGACTATAGGATATGCTTTTCCCAGCACCCATATTTTGAAAAATACAATGTTCCTCATTTTGTGTCTGTCTGATGTCTCTTTGTGATCAGATTCAGATTATGCACTCTTGACCAAAATACAGCATAACTATCCTTCTCTGGGACTCAGATCTGGAGGCACACAGTCTCCACATGTCTTTCATTGGTACAGTTAATTGTCACTCAGTCAAGGTGTGGTCTCAGGTCTCCACTGTATAATTCCTGTGTTTTAATTTTATCCTTTACCACAGTAAGTCATCTGTGGGGAGACACTTTAAGACCATGTATGTATCTTGCTTCTTATAAAAATTTCCTGTTAGATTTCGTATTCATTGATTATTAGTGCCTAATCCAGTCTTTTACTATGGTGGTTGCAAAATGATGATGTTCCAGCTTTAGTACTTCCTCTACACTTACCAATTAGCTATGGTATTCTGTTATAAGCATGAGCTATCTATGTGTCTATCTATATCTTTTGTTAGTATGAATTCATCAATTCCTATCTTTACCATTGTTCATAATACATTACTGTACTTTAGTATTTTGGTGATAAAATTGTCCCAAATTTGGCCATTGGGAGTTCTCCAGGCTGCCTCCTGTGTTTTTGTGACATGCCCCTAGCATTTTTTCCCTTGAGCCCTTTCTTACTTTCTGGAATAATAAGTTCTTCCAAGTTTATTTTGTATCTACCCTGACTCAGTCCTCAAATTAACTATTTCTCTGAGGAGAGTTGGTTCCTTTTAGATCTCATTACTTTTGTACCATCAGTGTAAAAGTCAAGTGAAAAGATCAAGTAAAGTCTTAATATTATTATGAAAATAGTTTTGACCTCTTGAACTCCCTGAAAGTGTCACAGAGACTCCCAGAAGTCTGTGGACACTTTGAAAATTGCTGCTGAATATGAATTATGAATTATGCTTAAATTAACTGTAAATCAAGGTTTTTATCATTTGTCTTCCATGGGCATGTTTAGTTAGCATCACTGAGTAGATAAAGACCATTATTTCACCTCTGTAGGATTCATTTTCATCACCCGGAATTAGGAATTATTTTACTTCCTGACTGTTGAGGATTCAGTGAGATAGCTCACCTAAAATGCTAAGTGTAGGACCTGATATAGAGTTAGTATTTAATAAATTATGTCTCTAAAGGGCAGATAACTTGTCTCTATAGTTCACAGATTTTCAGATCAAGGAATGGTACTCAAGGAGAGGCATCCAGGCAGCCTGACCTGCAGCAAGTCTGTCTGTAGTTGATAAGATCCTGGACTTTGAACTGATACTCAAAAAGCATGTGATTTGGTGGTCTCGGGAGAGGGGATGAGTATATTTTGCATGTGGGAAAGAAGTGAACTATGGCCAAAGGGTGGACTCTGGCAGAATATAGTTTCCAAGGTGACTATGAAAAACTCTCTATCCAACATACAATCTTTACAGTGTAACAGTGACATTCCTTTCATCAAGAAGTAGGGCCTATGCTCCCTCTCCTTGAATGCGGGCAGGCCTGTAACTATGGTGGAAGCAATGGTATGAAATTTCCACGGCTAGGCCATAAAAGTCATTGCAACTTCCACCAAGAGCTCTTTGGATGCTCACTTTCAGAACTCAGCCACCATGCTGTGAAGAAGCCCAGGCCATATTTAGGGCACATGCAGATGTTCTGATGGGCATCGCCAGGTGAGGTGCCAAATGACAGACAACAAGCCAGAGATGTGTGAGAGGGGAGGTCTTTGAGATGCCCTCGGTGTTGGCCACTGTCTGAGTGCAGCCACATGAAGGACCCTGAGTGAGAACTGCCCTGCTGAGCCCAGTTAGCCTTCAGAACCA
>NW_006921760.1:3232944-3247756 GCF_000298275.1 Orycteropus afer afer
CCCTCCCCTTGCCTCCCCTTCATTTCCTCTGGGCTCTCCAGTTTTCCTTTCCTCTCATTCCCTTCTCTTCCCTTTTCTGCTCTTTGCCTCCTCCTTCTCTCTTCCCCTTCACTTCATGTTTTTTTTTTTTTTTTCTTTTCTGCCCATATCAATTTGCTAATAAGGAAAGAACATGAATTTTGAAGTTAAGCAGTCCTGGTTTTGAGCCCACTTATTATTGTGTGACTTGGAGCAAATTATATTTTCTTTTTGAATCTTACTTCTTCCACCTGTGAAGGGAAGCTAATCATTCATAGAGTTATTGTGATGATTATATGTTATTATTAAAAGCACTCTGCACATTGCCTGGCCTGCAGTAAGTCACAATACAAGTTAACCTGTTCTCCATTCCTCTAAGCACAGCCAGAGTTTTCTCCCTGCTATACTCTCAAGCCCTTTGGCCTCTGTCCCTAGATTATCCCATTTCACAGATGTTGTTTTGTTTCCACTCATGGTTGGCTCTGCCAATGCCCCCAACAGACCTACGAATTCCAGATGCTGAGAGAAAAGCCCTTGATTCAGGCTGAATGCAGGGATAATATTCACCAAAATGCAGATGGCACATTAGGTACCTGTGGGAAGCTTGTGTACTGGATTGGAAACACACAAAAACAAAATCTCTTGGCAAAAATGGGCTCCTGGTAGACGACAGGCAGGAAATAGCAGAGGCAAATGGAGGCAGACTGATGCTGCCACTTTGACTTCCTGGAGTGGAAATCTCTAGAAACACCCCCCCACGCACACACAAAATCCCAGAGAAAGCAGTTGCCCAGGGAAGCTGGAGAGGCTGTGCTCCTGGGAAGAGGGACAAATGTGGCTGAAGGATAGGAGAGGGAGAGCTGGGATACAGAGAGACAAAGCTGCCAGGAAAGTTCCGGCATCTTGGAAAACAGAGTTGAAATCCACAGGATGTTAATTCCCTACCTTTGTGTTGGATGGTTATGCAGGTTAAATGGGCCTGATCCTGCGATGAGTGCACAAAGTCAATGGGAGCTTTGAGGGCAGAACAGATGCACCACCAGGAGAATTGACAGCTTTCCAGCCAAACTTGGGAGAAGCTGAGCCGAATGATATCATAGGACACCACAAATACCTGGACGTTTTTGAAGAAAGTCATCCAACTGTAAATTATGTTCAAAAAGACCAGTGCATTAACTACAGGGTGGAAAATATGACTCCAGAGTGGGGCCCAAGAGCCGTTTGTGTCCAAGGGTCCTCTCTGACAGATATTTCTACTTCTATACAAATCTTTCTATTTTGGCATCAGATCTCTATTTTCAAGGTCTGATTTAATTGTTCACATGGACTCACAGACTATTAATGATAGAGAGAACCTTAGAGGACACCTAGTTTCACTCTGTCATTTCTAGCCTAAGAACACTGGAGCCCAGAGAGATCTAATGAATTTACTCAAGTCACATAGCCAGTTTAAGGCAGAGTTGAGCCTAGATGTTTTGTTGCCTAACTCCTAGCTCAGTGCTCTTTCCCAGTCTCTTTTTTTCTCCATACCATGTTAGTAATTACAGATTCTGTATTTTTTTTTTGGTTAATCACCACTCATGAAAAGCAGTTATTAGACCCAACTGGCCAGTTCTACACACATTTATGTTCTCAGTGAGGTTACTTTCCCCTTCAGGTAGGTTCCTAATATTCTGAAAGACAGAACTAGAGTGGAAAAAATTCCTAGGACTGATGGAAACAAATTCGCTTAGAAGGAACAGATGCTATTCAGCAGAAGCTGGTTCGCGGTTATTTATACATTAATCCCACGCATATATACTAAGTACCTAGTATGTACGAAGCCAAACCAGTTACTGTCAAGTCAGTTTCAATGCATGACAACCCCACGTGTGGCCCCATATGGGGTTCAGTGGCTCATCTGAGGGAAGTTGTTCACCAGGCCCTTGTTCTGAGGCCCCTCTGGGTGGACTAGAACCATCAACCTTTCAGTTAGCATTGAGCATATTAATGGTTGGTACTACCCAGGAATTCTTAGCGTGTGCAGGTACTGGTAAATCGCTATAGTTTCAGCAAAAAGAAGACAGGTCAAATACAGAGAACAAAAACAACACATACGTACACAGTAGAGAAAGACCTGATATTCATAGTTTAACAAGTTTAATACATTGTGGGGGGAAGGGAAAGGAATATGTTCTATGAGGGCTGGGAAGCAGTTATTTTTGCTATGAATTAGTCAGCTCTTATAATGTCAGATTTGGCTCATAAAAACTGCAGAAGAATCAGAAAAAAGTTATTATAGAGTCTTTTAAAAATGACTCCCATACTCCTATAAGGACAAAAATAAAAGGGAGTGAGGTGTTTAAATTAGAAATTAGAAGTCTAAGAGGTGACTTGAAACTAACTTGAATATGCAGAAATATGAACTAGTTGAGCTCTACTTTTATACGGAACTTTTGTTGCCTCAACAGCAATCGGTTTTACAAGAGGAAATGAGCTTAACGGATGGTAGAGAGATTGCCGTTGATCCAAAAGAAAAGCAACTTAACAGTCAGGGTGAGAAAATCCAGGTTTGAGGTCAGGGAAGAATATGTTGTTGGCAAGTTGTTACTGTCCATGTTCTTTATCAGAAACGGTTACATCATCTTTTGCATTCTTTTCCTGAAAGTTTAGGACTTGTAGCCCCTCAGTCCCTCTAGGCCTTTCCAGAGGCGCTGAGACCCTTCCTACTTTCCAGGGCAATGAGGCCCTCCCAACGATATTTCAATAGCACAGGGAAAGAACCTGGGTGATACAAATTGTTAACGTGCTTAGCTGCTAACTGAAGGCTGGGAGTTCAAGTCCACATAGAGGCACCTTGGACGAAAGGCCTGGTGATCTACTTCTGAAAAATCAGCCATTGGAAACTCTCCAGAGCCCATTGTACTCTGATACACACGGAGCCACCATGAGTCCAAGTCACCTCGATGACAGCTGGTTTAACTCCAAGTGTGCTTGGAGGCCGGCAGGATCAACATCACCCCAGACCTGCTGAATCAGAACTTCCAGTGGCCTCTGATGCCCCGTGACTGCTATGCATAGGGCTGACTGAAAAGCACTGTTCTAGAGCCCTGGCCACCTTGACTTTAAAGCTTGGCTCTGCTAAAGTCTGGCTCTGTGACCTTGGCTAGGCCACCTAACCTATCCAAAATTCAGTTTTCTCATCTGTAGAATGAGTTTAAGAAGTCTTGCCTCATAGATTCTCAGAAAGGCCTTTCCTGGCTACCTTATTTCAAATGGATCCTTTCTAACTATATTTACTTCAGTCTTTTGTTATATTTGCCCCTTGAGAGTACTGATTGGAACTTGAAATTATTTGTCCGTGGAGTGTTTTGAATGAGTGGCTGGCACCAAATGAGTGGCTCACTATTTGTTGAATCATTGGATATAAAAAGGATTAAATTAGATAATGCAAGTGAAGCATTAGCCCAATGACTGATTTGGAGAAAATATTCACTAAAAGGTAGCTGTTGACAAGACTGGTTATATAATTTATGGGGCCCAGTGTAAAAGGAAAATGTGGGGCCCCTTGTTGAAAAATTATTAATAATTTCATGACAGCACCAGCAGAGGATGAAAACAAGAGCAGGATCCTCACCACTTGATCCCATGTGACTGCACATGTCACGTGCCCAGAAAACTAGTTCCAGGGATTGATAGGATGACCGTGATTGCATTCTAGAAGTTTCTGTGGGAGATGTTGTCATCCTTAAGGATAGGCCAGCTTCTCACTGAGGTGTGAGGTCATGGGCTCACATTGCCTTGCTGGGCTCAGTCTCCCTCCTACAGCTGCTCCCATGATGACACCTAGGATAACTCGAAGTTTGAGGAAGTACAAAATGGGCCTTGTCAGGTCTGCCAGCCTCAAATGATTCCCCGCAGCAAAACACTGATTTACACCTGATTGGTAAGTCTGGCATTCATTGAATCAGCAAAAGTTCTGCAAATGTGGGCTAAACAGAATTTTAAATGAGTTTCCTTAATGGATGCCGGCATAATGTACAGCTTTTAATTTACTTGATAATGTAAAAATCTAGTCTGAGATGAGGAATGAGGCAGACAGTCACTCAATTCTAATGTAACAACTTTTCTTTATGAGAGACTGAAAATAAGGGTAGGGCTCAGAATAGAAAACAGCCATAGGACTTGGAGCTGAAAACAGGAAGGGATGAGCTCACTGGGGAACAACAGGTTCCAGGAGCAACGGCATTGTGGGAACGTGATGGCTGAGAGCAAAAGTAAGGTGTTTCAAAGGGACCAGCACTGCTGGGTTTAGAATGACATCCTGACTGTGCTGAGTTTATCTTTTCAGCACCTTGGTCTCTTTATCTGTTAAGGGTGTGTGTGTGTGTGTGTGGGGGGGGGATTAATCACCCACTTCCTGCCTACCTCATAGACTCTGTAAAGAGTGAAATAAATATTGCTCTTGTGAAAATCCTTCTTTCCACATTGTGGCATAAATAAGCAAAGTGGTGTACTCTGTAGAATGAGCCCTAGCCTGAAAGTTAAAAAATCTAGCTTCAGGCACAAAGTTTTCTTAACTTTGCCATCCTCAGGATTCTGGTGTTGGGCAGATAGACCTGGGTGCGAACCATAAACCTGCCACTATCTAGCTACATGGGCACTTCCAGGTCTGCATACATTTGTTGAAACATCTCAACTGATAGTCTGTCAGTTCCTGAAGGCTTGTTTGTTACCAGTGCCTCCAGTGCAGCTTAAACTTCTTCCTTCACTACCATTAGTTCTGATCATATGCTACCTCCTGAAATGGTGGAACATCGACCAATTCTTTTTAGTACATATTGTGCTCATGCAGAACCTGTATATAGACCAAGCGGTAGTCATTTAAATAGAACAAGGGGATATTTATGGTTTCACACCAGGAAAGATGTGTGTCAGGGTTGTATCCTTTCACTGTACGTATTCAATCTCTATGTTGAGGAAATAATCTGAGAAGCTGGACTATAGAAGAAGAATGTAGCATCAGAATTGGAGGAAGACTCGTTAACAGCCTGCTATATGCAGATGGGGAGCTCTGGTAGCATGGTGCCTAAGGCACTTGACCGCTAACCAGAAGGCTGGTGGTTCAAACCCACCAGCCACTCTTTGGAAGGAAGATGGGGCAATCTATTTCCATAGTGATACTGCCTCGGAAACCCAAGGAGGGGTCACTATGAGTCGGGTCCAACTCAACGGCACATAACAATAACAATGTATGCAGATGGCATAACCTTGCTTGCTGAAAGTGAAGAGGACTTGCAGCACTTACTGATGAAGATCAAAGACTACAGCAGTCACTATGGATTGCACCAAAAATTCTCAAAACTGTACCAATAAGCAACATCAAAATAAACAAGAAAAAATTGAAGTTGACAAGGATTTCATTTTACTTGGATCCACAATCAACACCCATGGAAGCAGCAGTCAAGAAATCAAAGGACACATTGCATTGGGCAAATGTGCTGCAAAAACCTCTTTAAAAAGTTCAAAAGCAAAGATGACACTTTTAGGGATTAAGGTGCACCTGACTCAAGCCATGGTATTTTCAATAGCCTCAGACGCATGTGAAACCTGGACAATGAACAAGGAAAACTGAAGAATTGATGCAGTTGAGTTATGGTGTGGTGAAGATATTGAACTGCCAGAAGAATAAACAAGTCTGTCTTAGAAGAAGTACAGCCAGGTTAGAAGCAAGGTTGCAGAGACTTTGCCTCACGTACTTTGGATATATTATCAGGAGGGACCAATCCCTGGAGAAGGACATCATACTTGGAAAAATAGAGGGTCAGGGTAAAAGAAGACTCTCAATGAAATGGATTGATACAGTGGTCACAATGATGGGGTCAAGCATGGCAAGGAATGTGAGTATGGCACAGGACTGGGCAGTCTTCCGTTCTGTTTTACGTAGGGTCGCTATGGATCAGAACAGACTCAATGGCATCTAACAACAACAACAACAACAGCTAGCTGTGTAAATGCTGTCTTAGCCTTAGTTTTCTCATCTATAAAAGGAGGTTAAACTAAAGCCTGGGAACATCATTTATCCCACCCAGCACAAGGCAAGTCCTTCAAAAATCTGTCTCAAGGTCAGTGGTGATAATGACGTTTGTTGTTGTAAGTTGCTGTCAAGTTGATTCCAATTCATGGTAACTTTGTGTGCAGAGTAAAATTGCTTCCTAGAGTTTTCAAGGCTGGGACTTTTTGGAAGCAGATCACCAGGCTTGTCTCCCAAGGCTTCCAGGTGGGTGTGAACCATCAACCTTTTGGGTAACAGTATAGTACCACCCAGGGACTCCTTACAATAACATTTAGAAAATTTAAGAAAGCACTATCCTGGCATACGATATTACCATCTATTAAAGTCAAGCTGGGTCAATCTTATTGCCCCTTGCAGCACCTCTTCCTCCCTCCCACTGGCCCCCAACTCCCAAAGTTGTCTAGTTCTGTTCCTTCAGGGTCTTCTTATTCAGAATTATCTGTTAACTATTTCTTCTGAGGATATAAACTTTTAATGGTGATAAGACCCTTCTCGTAGTAGTTTGTACTTGAATTGGGAGATTTTGAAATTTAACGGGCTTTGCAGAGGCTAAGGAAGGAGTCCTGTTAAAATGACAGAACAACAGGTTGGTGGAGCTGGTATTATGGGACACATGGCCCTGCTGGGTGCACTTTCAAATCACACAGCTCAAGCACCACAGACTCATTATGTCCTCTTGAGTCAAGCTCTTAAATATATACTCAGCTAGAAATGCAATTATACCTTAATATTTCTGCACAGCTTTAATGATTGCGTGGTTTGGTAATGACCCCAATTCTGCCATCTATTATTTTTCTGCCACCATTCTCAGCTGTACATAAGTCTCATAGGTACAGTGTATGGTAGCTGTACAGTTCATGATTTCTCAGCAGCTATGTATGCGGTTCTCCACTTTCCTCTAGTGCCAAATGCTCCCCTATTCTGGGCAATGTTGTAGACTCAGAACCTAGACTGGCCCAATTGCCATAGTTCCATTCTCCCCCTGCCCCTTGACACAGTGAGTGGCCCAAAGGAAGCCAATTTTGTCCTTTTTCAGAATTTTCCCAACTAACTGGGGAACACAATGATGAATGTGATTCCAGAATTGCCTGTGACTATTGTCCTGTTGGCACACAACTATAGAGATGAGAGACAGATGGATAGATTTACAGAGCAACTCATGCTATTCAAGCCAGGCTTTCTTTCCCTTTTTCCTTTAGCAATTTGAGTGGGTTTCTGTCACTTATAAACAGGAATTTTCATAGTATATCCTGATATAAACATCCATGTAGATGGCCAGCAAGAAGTCATTCTCTTCCTCTTGTGGTGACAGAGGGGATATTACAAAGAGCAATAGAGTGAGGAGTGGTGAGTAAGGAGAGGTAGTGGGTACCAACCACTCTTGCAAGGAAATTGGTAGGGAGAGGAAAGAAAGAGAGTGGGCACTGGTAAGGTATCAGCCTCAGGAAAGATACGGTTTACAGGTTAGTGGAGAATTTTTGACTGCCTGAATTACCTCCTCTCTCTTTTCCTACAAACAGAGAAGACTGAAATCTCAAAAGCGGAAGGGTAACCAATGGAGCAAAGTCCCAGGAGAAATGCAATAGAGAAAAGCTGAAAAGGAAGTAGCATCGGTCAACAAAGGAAAAACTTCTCCAAAAGCATCATAAAGGAGAAGGGGATAACAGAGAATAACTGTGAGATGGAGAGATGTGGAAGCTCACGCTAGGGTGGCTGCAGTTTCCTCACAGCAAGAGAGGTGACTGATGGAATCACTGTTAGGACAACGGAAGGGTCTACCAGCTGCCAGCTATGCTTCCCTCGCCCCGGAACAACCCAAGGAGAGGAGAGGATGGTGGCAGCCCTAGGTTATGGAAACAACAAGACTTTGGAAATTGGCCTGTATCTCACAACTGATGAGCTGGCATTGAATCTCATATCTCCACTTTCCTCCCAAGGGCATCTCTCTCTCTCTCTCTCTTTTTAATTTTTATTGTGATTTGGATGACAGTTTACAGAGCAAATTCGTCTTCCACACAGCAGTTCACATACACTTTGTCTCATGACATTGGTTGCAGTCTCCCACAATGCAACAGCTCTCTTCTCATATCCTCCCCATAGTTACCTCTTCCCTATGTCCTTCCCTCCCATGCACTCCTACCCCCTGAGCTGTCTCCCTGTGCATACCCAGCACTTCGATTCTCCCATGACCGGTCTCTCTAAGGAGTGTATCTACCTAATGTAAATGTTCAGCTCATATGCCTGTCTTTTGTTTGGCTGGAAGCCATGGGAGTGGGTTCAATTCCAGACCTGAAGGACAGCTAGGGGCCATAGTCTCAGGGGTTCCACCAGACTCTTTCAGACCAGCAAACCTGGTGTCTCCCCCCCCATTTTTTAAAAATGATTTTGAATTTTGTTCTACGTTGTTCTCCCACTCTATCCAGGATCACCTACGTATATCTCCCTCTGAGTGGCTAACAGTGGTAGCCAGGCACCATCTAGTTCTTCTAGTCTTATAGTCATATAGGCTGAGGATGACATGGTATACCAGTCCTTGGACTAATTGTTTCCATGCATCTTTGGTTTTCTTCATTCTTCTTTGCTGTGGATGAGGAGAGACCCATCGTTGCATTTAGATGGCTGCTTGCAAGCTTTTAAGATCCTAGCCACTACTCGCCAAAGAAGGATGTGAAACAATGTTTTTGTGTAGTATGTTACGCCAATTGAGCTTGATGTCCCCTGTGACTGGTCCCAAGCCCAAGGGTATCTCTTGAGGCTGTTGGGCAGTGCTTGCACATGTGTATGGAGAGAAGTGGAGCTCTGAAAAGTCAGTGAACTTAATAGAGGAGAGGAAAATCAAGAGGCTGTGTGCAATCTTTCATACAGTCACTAAGTTTCACAAGGTAAAATTTTATAATGTTCTGATCCCACTGGCAACGCAGACAGTGAGTGTCCTGCACTGTCATATCTCTTTATTATTCTCCAGGACAGCAGACTGATGAGAAACTACCAATATCTTAGCACATCTACCTGCTGAAAGAGCATAGGGCATACCCACTGTTTGCCATCTTAGCCTTTGATTTTTATTTTGGTCTTTCCATATCTAGTTGAGACAGTATAAAATGTAGAAGTTGAGGACCCTAGTTGCACAGTTAGGGTTTGAACCTCAATGCTGCCTCTGACTACCTTACACAACTTCAGCAAAGTTGCTTAACCTCTTTAATCTTCCTTCCAGTCCTCATCTGTAATAAGGGGTATGAAAAGTACCTACTTTATCTTCATGAGTGTTAAATGAGATAACACATGTAAAATGTTTAAAACACAACCTGGTATACAGCACACAGTAGGTGCTCCCATAGCTAAATTCAATCAGATAACTAGTGAAAGCATTTGGGACTCCTTCTTATATGATGAGATTTTGCTGTGTCTTTTTTTTCATACCTATCACAAGATTCCAATGTATTTTAAACGTTGCCTTATACAATGAACCAGGGGGGTCAATTTTAAGCTATAATTATTTGCTTTATTTTGAATTTAGTGTCTTGTTCAAGGGAAGACCACTAGGCCAAAGATGGTCAATAGGTTTTATCACATGCTAAATCTAACCCATTGATGGTGTTTACCTGGGGCATGGTAGTGAGGTTTGCCTAGGCAAAATGAAAGGAGTGCTGTGATTGATTAGTGATGTCTGCCACGAACATGGTTAAGGTATTGATTAAATCTGTTTCCTGTATATGCTGACTCTGCAATCATTCCTGAGGCCATGGGTTACAGATGCAAGTCATAAGCCAAGGAGTGTACATAACTCCCAGACTTGTCCATGCTATGGAGGATGTACCTACTAATTCGAAGAGGCTAGAGAAGCATATGTCATTTAAACCTTAGGTCATGGAACAATAGTTAGCTATAAAAAGAAAGACATTGCATTTTGTTGGCTTATACTCAGAGAATGACAGTGCAGTGTGCATGTGTAAATCCAGAACCTCCAGCATTGACAGGTTTAAGACTGTCTGCATGATTCCAGGGACACTATTTGCAAGGTTAAAAAAAAAAAAAGTGTCAGAGCCCATCTGCATCTCAGCTGGTACCATCCCAACCCTTGAGCTCAATCCTTCCTGTGGTCAACAAGAATTTTAGAATTCTAATGTAGATCCCAGGAGTTCTGGTAGCAATAGTGCCTAAGGCACCTGACTGCTAACCAGAAGGCTGACGGTTCAAACCCACCAGCCACTCTTTGGAAGGAAGATGGGGCAATCTACTTCTGTAGTGATACTGCCTCGGAAATCCAAGGAGGGGTTGCTATGAGTCGGATCCGACTCGAGGGCACATAACAACAACAACAATGTAGATCCCGGGTAACCTGGTAGTACCCACCCTAGTTTCTAAGCCAGCTCTGCTCTGAGTCTCATCTTTGTTGCCTTGAGCCCTTGAGGTGAGGTTTGGGATCTGCCTTGTTGATGCCTTTAAACTACCCTGTTGTCTTCCGTCCAAATCTCTAAAATAGTATTTCCACTGGACTCTATATACTCACCTGTTAAGATGTCCTATTACCTCTTACTATCCCATGTGCAAGACCTTCCTAGATCACAGCCCATATCTTAATAATGATGCTTTTGACTTCCATAGCAGTGGTATGGACAATGGAGATAATATAGTCTGTGAAATCAACCAGACCTAGTTTCCAATTTCAGATCAGCCTTTTCTTAACTGTGTGTCATTGTATAGACAGGTCTGTTTTCTCATCTATATAATGAGTATGTGAATATTAACATGGCAGGATATTTTATCCTGGAGGACAGTAGACAAACAAAACAATTTTACTAAAAATAGCTACCATTTACTGAGTACTGATAATGTATGAGAAACCAAGTCAAAGGCCATACTTATATTATCCTCCTTCTCTATCCCCCATGAAATCAGGACTATGATACACATTTCATATATGAAGGAACTGAGCTTAGCAAGGTAAGCAACCTACCAAATGTCCAGAAAATCAAACCCAAAAAACAAACCAAACTCATTGCCGTTGAGTCGGGTCTGACCCATAGTGACCCCTCCTTGGGTTTCCGAGGCGATATCACCACAGAAATAGATTGCCCCACCTTCCTTCTGAGGAGTGACTGGTCGGTTTGAACCACCAGCCTTTGGTTAGTAGTCAAGTGCCTTAGGTACTATTCCAATTTCAACCAAGTTCTGATTGTCCAACTCTAAAGCCTGGCCTCTTTTAATCATGCTATACTGTCAACAAACAGTGTAACCATCTTCTGCCTATTTGAATGAATTTTCTCCTGTTCTCTGAAGCTGAGTTTACCCCAGGCATTTATGATACCCCTCTGGACATAAAGGATTACAGATTTCCTCTTCCCACTCCCCCCACTATGCCCCATCCTGTTCCAATGGAATATTTTATGACTGGCTATGTCACAAGATATGACAGCCTCTAGTCTATTACACCAAACAAATTTGAGGTTGAAAATATTGAATTGGTTTTAGATACAGCCATGGGAGTAATTTTTAAATCTGGGCTTCCAACCAACAAAGTAATTTTCCTTTATTAATGGGAAAATAAATATCTCCTAAAAAGAGTGGTGTCTTCCTCCCATGGCCCTTGTCCTCAGAAATACAGGGCTGGGTGAGCATCATTCAGGCCAGAAGGTGCCATATGAGACTAGGTTTGCAAGTTGGAGACCCAGAATAGACCCCACGTATGTCTCTACTTGGCTTTGCCCTGACAGTTTGCTTCCTGCTCCTTCATTTCCTACTGAGTGATGGTGCCCTTCTCATTGAAGATAGGCTGGAGTTATGGGAGGACCCCTCTTTTAGAGTGCCTGCAATAAGTCAATGAGTTGTGAGAGCATTATTAAGATTTGGTTGGTTGGTCATACCAGATGACCATCCAGGTGATCTGATAAGAAGGAATAAGGAAAATTCTCATTTATTGAGTCAAGTATTGTCCTAAGTACTTTATACTTATTATCTTATGTAATTATCCAATCATCCTATAGGGAAGATATTTTTATTCCCATTTTTCCAAAACTGTGGCTCAGAGAAATTAAATAGTCTGTTTCAAATAAAATAGTAAATAATGTTACCACCTACGATATTTTATCATAAAGCTACAACACCATTCAAATCCAAGACTCAAATAGTGAATAATGAGTGTTAACTCTCAAAATTGGTGCCAGAATTTCTCCGATTCAATACCTATTATATCATATGCATAATTAGAATCTACCCGAAAACTGATGTGACTTTACAGCCAGAGCCTGAAGTTGAGAGATGCCGTTCAGCTATTTGAATACAAATAGACCACGATTATTATGAAGTATAGTCCATTATGAGTCAGGGCTGACTCGACGGCACATAACAACAACAACAACAAAAGTCCATTATGAAATTCAGTTTAGCTTGCATTTTAGCTGAAACCATAAAAAGTCAGTTAGCAAAGAGTTAGCTTTATCAATTACATTTTCATGAACACAGTTTTGTTTTTTAAGGTTTCTGACTTGATGTGTTGAAGGAAAAAAATGCCCATGGGCTAAATATTCAATCAACATTGAAGGAAATGAGATTGAAATTTTTGAAAGTTTGAGTCTTTTTCTAATGAAAGTGACAGAAATGTCAACTACCTCCTTGACTGTGGCTCTGCATTCACTGTTGCATCTTGGCCACCAGTCAAGCTGGGGGACATGCTTTAGTGGTATGATCTCTCAGGAGCATCAGAAGCTTCCTGAATTTCTGCCTCTAGCTTGGCTCTTCCAAGTTTTCTACCTGGCACTCATGAGGAGGGTGTCGTTCTTCCCAGGGGCTACTATAGAGATAATATATGGGGTTTAGGGTCAGTCAGGCATGGGTCTGAGAACTGACTTTGTCATTACTTAGCTGTGCATCCGTGAACAAGTTATTTTACCTCTCTGTTTCACAGCCTCCTCATCTGAAAAATGGAGATTCTAAAGAATGGAACAGCAGATGTAAAGTCCTTAGTATAACTCATGGCACATTTAAAAATCACTGTGCACATTAATTGTTGTAATTTTCATAAGATACATTTTTAAGATGAATAGCTTTGTAAATTCAGTGACTCATGTGGTCATAGTCCCAGAGCAATATGTGACATTCAAGGAAATACAGTCTAACACCCAAAGGTAATGAAAAGCAATTCAAATCCTTTCCTTGCATTTCTTGGAGAACATCAAAGAGAATCTCATCCCTAAACCACCTTGACACTTTGTAACACTTGTCCTTTTCGCTCCAACTCCCTTCTGCCCTATGGCTGTTACTACATCTCCTTCATACAAATTCCAGCTCTGAAAAATACTCTTCCTTGGAAACCAGTCCACAAAAATTTTTGGTCTCTCTTTCCCTTGCCCCTCTTTCCATCAATTTATTATGTATGTTAACTTAGCTTCTGTCTCAGCAAGCAAAAACCCTTCCTTGGTAGGATGGGGAATGGTGGGAACTGAGTGGGCAATGCAGGATTATTTATAATAATAAATTATTATAGGGTGGAGGTGGTTGTGAACACTCACACACTACTAACTTTAGTTACATCACATAAGTATAGTCTCTAGCACAAGGAAAGTGCTGGTTCCTAAACTACTCACTCTACCTCTGAAACCTGACTTCATGAAGGATGTTGATATATTTAGCCATGCTGAGGAGGAGACCACCAGCAAAAAAACCCGTCTGTGTCAATGAAAGATAGTTATCCACATGAAAAGTGATTGAAAGACTTGGCAAAAGGAAAACTCATGGGTGACATGATAGTTGCCTTGAGATACTCCAAAATGGCAGAACAGGAGTCAACAATGGAATTTACAGACATATTACATCGGGCAATTCTACTGCAAAAGACCTCTTTCAAATGCTGAAGAGCAAAGATATCTCCTTGAAGACTAAGGTGTGCCTAACCCAAGCCATGGTATTTTCAGTCACCTCATATGCATGTGAGAGCTGGACAAGAAGAGTGGATGCTTTTGAGTTGTGGTGTTGGTAAAGAATACTGAAAGTACCATGGCCTGCTGAAAGAAGTAACAAATCTGTCCCAGAAGAAGTACAGCTGGAATGTTCCTTGGAAGCAAGAATGGCCAGACTTCATCTCACCTATTTTGGTCATGTTGTGAGAAGGGATCATTCTCTGGAGAAGGGTGTCATGCTTGGTAAGGTGGAGGATTAACGAAAGAGGGAAGGCCCTCAACAAGATGGATTGACACAGTGGCTGCTATGATGGGCTCCAGTATTGTGAGGTTGGCGTAGGAGTAAGCACTGTTTCCTTCTGTTATACATAAGATCACTATGAGTCGGAGACAACTTGACGGCACCTAACAAAAGCAACAACAACATGTAGGAAGTTCTTATAGTCAGAACTATTGGAATATCTTTCCAATGCTGATAATTTGTAGCTCCTAATCTGATATATTATAAACCCATGACAATTTTTGTTTTTGTAAGTGTATGCATGTGTGAAAAAAATTCTGTGTGTTCTGGTCTCTTCAATGTTCCTGTCTCCTTTCCTTGATCTTGGTAGCATAAATTTCATCCTCACCTGAGTTGCTGTTTAACTACTGAGAGAATGGTTGGTATGATTTCAAACTTCATTCTTTTCTTCTTACCTCTCTAGAGTCAGAGGGGACATAGGTCTAGCAGAGCAGTTTTATGGCAAGGGTCATATAATACCACTTGCTAGAACTTAGCCCTGGCTTTTCGTCCAGGCTCTGACACTATTTGTAAGCCTCATCACCTCTCTGGGTCTCTGTTTCC
>NW_006921760.1:3247856-3249628 GCF_000298275.1 Orycteropus afer afer
CTATAAGGACCTGGATGTCTCTCTAGTAGAAAGTAAAATGACTTGGAGAACATATTAATGTGTTTTGATGCTGGAACAGCACCTGGAACCTTACTGTTAACACTATTTTTCAACAAATATCCAGTATGCACCTATTATATGCCACATGCTTTTATAGGTGCAGGGATGTAGCAGCTGACAGGGTAGATAAACACCTGCCACCATGAGAGCTTATATGCAAAGGGGCAATAGAACCTGTAGAAAGGTAAATGAGTAAACAAGCTAATCTCATAAAGAAGAGAAAATAAGGTCATATGTTTGAGATTGACTAAGGAAGTAAAGAACAGCTCATCCAAGGTAATCCATTTCAGCTGATAGTCAACTCAGGACCAGGAGTCAGCTATGTGAAAATTTAGGGATGGAGAGAAGAGCAAGAACAAAGGCGCTTTGTTTTTTTCAAAGAATATAAAGAAGTCCAAAGTATCTGGAATAAGGTGGTATAGAGAGAGTAAGATGCTAGAAGTTGGTAGCACCTACATCATGAAGAAATATGGGAAGGATTTAGATACTACCTCACATGTAAGGAGTAGTCATTTGAAGGTTTCCAGCAAATAAAATGAATTATTTCCATGGTTCTAAAAATCAGTGGCCACCATGTGGAGATTGTAAGACCAAGGTGTTCCTAAGGCATTCAGATCCAGGACTATGATTGGCATGAACATAGTCTGGGCTGGGTAGAGAGAAGAGGATCCATGCAGAAAACATGCCATTGAAGCCAACAGGTCTTATGATGCAGTGAGTATGGATCACTGCATCATTTTTTTCAGAGAGATTTGTTTCTCTCTGAGCACTTGAGAATGGATATGCCGTGGGGAAGGAAAAAAACATCATTAAACCTAATAATGACTATTATTTATTGGGCTTTATTTCACCAGCTCTGTATGGTATTTCATCTGTGTTAGGTCTTCAGTGCAGTAAACTTGTTGGAAGAAAGAGACTATTATGCACTGTTTAAGGACCTTGCCTACATTACTTCATTTAGTTCTCAAAATAATCTTATGAGGCAGGTATTTTGTGACACAGTGACTCATGGAGATTCAGTAACGTGCCCATGTTAGCACAGCTAATAAGCTACAGAATCAGAGTTTGAAGTCTGGTTAGTTCTTTTCTGCAATAAGCAGTATAAATTTATTTCCTAGCCCATCAGACACTACTAAGGGTGCTTCTATTCAGTTCTGGGGACCTGAGCAATCTTTCAAGAGTCCTCCTGAGAAAATTCAACTGGCAGAGAAGCCTCACCTCTAGGAATGAGTTTACTTATAAAAACTGGAGAAAGCTGGCAAATAATTTGAGGCTCTGAACCTGAGCTAAACAAAAATGATGGCTCCTCCTAGTCACTGCCATAACAAGACTTTAATGTTGTTTCCAAAGTCTGGTTTGGAATTCTCTAATGTTACCATCACACATAGAATCCAACACTACACATAAAATAAATAATTACAAGTTTAGTCAGTAGGTGTTGTTGTTGTTAGGTGCCGTTGAGTGGTTTCCGACTCATAGCGACCCCATGCACAGCAAAACGAAACACTGCCCGATCCGTGCCAGCTCCATGATCCCTGCTATACTTGAGCCCATCATCGCAGCCACCATGTCAATCCATCTCGTTGAAGGTCTCCCCCTCTTTCGTAGACCCTCTACCCTACCAAGCATGGCATCCTTCTCCAGGGAATGGTCCCTTCTGACAACATGACCAAAATAGGGGAGACGAAGTCTGGCCATTCTTGCTTCCAAGA
>NW_006921760.1:3250072-3262146 GCF_000298275.1 Orycteropus afer afer
TAATCCATACTGCAGACTGTATTCTTCAACCTTCATCAGTAGGTGCCTTAAGTCATCCTCACTTTCAGCAAGCAAAGTTGTATCGTCTGCGTATCTCAGGTTGTTAATGATTCTTCCTCCAATCCTGATGCCACGTTTTTCCTTCATATAGTCCAGCTAGTCAGTAGGTAGCTGCCTTTTTTTTTTTTTTTTTAAACTGGAAGAAAAAAAAATATTTATTTCTGTAGAGAAAGAAAGTAGAAAATATAGTTTCAACCAGCTAATAATAAGACAGAAATTATTTTTCTTTACCTAATTACCAAGACCTATGCATCCTGGGTAACATGCTCTAATTTTCTGTAATCCTGCAGCTGATAGCATCCTCAGAGATCAAAAATAGACTCTAAAAGGGAAACTTTCAGACAGATTCCAGGAACAGTATTAGTAAAGCTAAATAGTACTTTAGGTCTTAATTTCAGGAAGGTATCTTCCTTTCCTTCTTTTAAGATGTCAGAAAAAAACAACAAAAATTGATGAAGAAATGGGAATTAAACCAATTTCTGCAGTGCGGATTTGCTTATTGCCAACTTCTCTCTGATTCACTATCATGCACTGATTTCCCTTCAAGGCTAATTGAAGTTAGTGAAGGTCTTCACCACTCTGCCTTCTTCTGATCTATCCTTATTCCTGCAATATTCTTCTATTGTACTTAACAAATAAATTACATACTGTATTATTTCATGTTTGTCTACACTGAGCTCTGAGCTCCTTGAGGGCCAGTTATATATCATTTACCTTTATGTGCTCTATGAGTTGTAATATGTATGGCTGCAAGTAACAGGAACAGAAAGAAAAAAAAAAAAATCAAGCTAATTTAAATAAGGAGGAAATGTGCTGGCTTACTTAACTGGAAGACCAGAGGCAAAACAGGGTTAAAAGTCTGTGCAATCGCATGGTACTGACTCCGGTCCCCCAGAGTTCTATTGGCTCTCATTTCCTCTCTTTCTTCAAGCTGGAGGCAAGAAATGAGTGGCAGTTATGAACTTCAGTTCCTGTCTGGCAACAAGCAGAGGAAACAGAATTGTGTCTTGTGACAGTTTCTTCAGACTGAGAAAGAACTTTGCCAGAAACCCCCAGTCAACTCTTCTCAACCTGTTGTTGTTTGCTCTTGAGTTGATTCTGACTCATAGTGACCCTATGTCATATATGACAGTGTAGAACTGCTCCGTAGGGTTTCCTAGGCTGTCAAACTTTATGGGAGCAGATTCCTAAGTCTTTTCTTCCATGGAGCTGCTGGTGGGTTCTAGCCACTGACCTTCCAGTTGGCAGCTGAGTGATTCACTCATTGTGCCATGACGGCTCTCTTTTCCTAACCTAAGCAACCATTTACAAACCAAGCATGGGCAAAGTGAATGAGTATACCATGATTAGCTTAGATGAATCTGTTCCCTAAACATACAGAGAATGGTAGGGAAGAGAGACCACAATACCCTCCACCTATGTCCAGGGCCGAACACGGAACCTGGCACTTAGATGATGATCAACAGTTGTTTGTTGAATGAAAACGTGGATTATTATGACCCAGTACCCGATAAGAGCTCTGGTGGCATAGTGCCTAAGACATTTGACTGCTAACCAGAAGGTTGGTGGTTCACACCCACCAGCCACACCTCAGAAGGAAGGTTGGGCAATCTACTTCTCCTTAGTGACATTGTCTTGGAAACCCAAGGAAGGGTCACTGTGAGTCAGATCTGACTTGATGGCAGTGTTTTGTTTTGTTTTGTTTTTTCTGTCCCCCAGAACAACTGTGTTTGGGATCAGCAGCATTTACTTTGCTCAACCTTTAAGTATATACTTTCTATTTTTCTTTGATCAAATCCTATGCATTAGTTTTGTCTTAAAAACCAGCTATTAAATGCATACAGGCAGGGGCAATGGCTAGCAAATGGTAGTTGATTGAATGGGCTCCCTCAATTATGGAGCTCAATCACAGCCATCTCAGACTTGCTGTAGATTATTTATGAGTTTTACTATCACTGAAGAACAAGGCACATGTTTCTGTTTCTTTTATAAGAAACCACTCAAAAAAGAAAAGAAAAAGCAATGTTTGGGGGTATAATTTAACCAAGGCTTTGTGAATCTCAATTTAAATAATCTGAAGCCAAGAAGAAATTAATGAATGGATAAAAAATTCTTCCTGTTGTTGTTAACTGCTGTTGAGTTAGTCCCTGACTCACGGTGACTCAACACACAACGGAATGAAGTGCTGCTCAGACTTGCGCCAGTCCCACCATGAGTGAGTTGCAGGTTGGACTGTCGTGATCCATACAGCTTTCACTGGCTGACTTTTGGAAGTAGGTTGCCAGGCTTTTCTTCCTAGTCTGTCTTAATCTGAAAGCTCTGCTGATACCTGGTTGTTGTCATAGCAACACACAAGCCTCCACTGAGCACTTACTATATGCCTTGCTCTGCAGTAGGTACAATGCATCTACATAATGTACAATGTATCTTCTCTGTCTACTGGGTGAATATGGCATGTGTTACCAGGTGTAAAGCATGTGCAGGATGAGCTGCATGGGGTGTTTTTCCAGGTTGACCAAAGTGTCCACATGGAGGCAGAAGAAAAATGGCTCACAATTACTAACACTTAATGAGCAATTCTATTTACTGTGCCAGGCCTTGTTCTAATCGCTTTGCATATAAACCATTTAATCTTCTCAACAACCCTAGGACATAGGTTAGGTGCTGTTAAGAATGTCTCTTACAGCTGAGAAAATTAAGGTTTAAAGAAGTAAAATAACAGTATAATCATACTGTTAATAAGTGCTGGAGTCAGGATTTGAATTGAGGTTGATTGGCTTCAGGGCTTGTGCTCTTACCTTCTACTGAAGAATGGCTCAAGCTATAGGCTAAAATCAAGGAGCAAGAAGAGATCATCTACAAAAAGACACACTCCAAAACCAAACCAAACTCACTGCCATTGAGTGGATTCCAATTCATAGTGACCTCCATTGGATTTTCTAGGCTGTGAATTTTTACAGAAGTGGACTGCCTCATCTTTCTTCCATAGAGTGGCTGGTGGATTTGAACCACTGATCTTTTCTTTAGCAGCCAAAATGCCTTAATCAGCACACCACCAGAGCTCCTTAAAGACAGACTAAAAAAAAAAAAAAAGAAAATGCAAAGCTGCTGTGGAGTTGGATCTAACTCATAGTGACCCCTCCTTGGGTTTCTGAGGCATTATCACTATGGAAGTAGATTGCCCAACCTTCCTTCCAAGGAGTGACTGGTGGATTTGAACTGCCAACCTTCTGGTTAGCAGTCAAATGCTTTAGGCCTTCCGCCACCAAAGCTCCTAAAGACAGACTAGGAGGCTGAAAAACAAGAAAAATATTTCATGAAGGAAAAAATGAGATAGATTAGAGAAAATTGTTCAGTACTAAGGTAGAAATAATGCAAAGCATTGAAAGAGACTTATTTGAAGTGAAGTGTGTGTGTGTGTGCACACATGTGTGCATCCTAATGGCTAAAACTTGTCATCTAGAGCCAGATGGTCTCTACCCTCAAGGAACTTATGACCTAGCTGGAAAGATAAGAATTATATGTGGAAAAGATAAACCCAGCCAGTTGACATCAAGTGGACTCCAACTCCTGACGACCCCATGGATGTCCAAGTTGCAGTGTGTTCCTTAGTTTCAAATGGCTGATTTTTCAGAACTAGATCACCAAGCCTTTATTCTGAGACACCTCTGGGTAGACTTGAATCCTTTTGGTTTGCAGCACCCAGGGACTCCATGTAAAAGATCACTAGATCATGTAAGATAGTAGATACTCAAGGGCAAGTGATTATGGATTATACCGCATTATGGATTATATCGCAGTTATGTGAGAGGTCGCTTTCTGTGTTGCCCTTATTCTATGTTTATACAGATTGGGTTCACAGGAAAGAACAGGTCACTGATTTTCATGGAGTCAGAGGTTGAAAGTGACAGTGGGCCTCTGTCCCTGCAGGCTATGGAAATATCTGTCTGAGCAGCATTTTCAGAAGGCAATGACCAAGAAGTTCACCTCATCAGAGCCTGTCCAGTGAGGCTGCATCACTGAAGCCTTCTAAGCTGTTTACTCAGCTACTTGACCTGGCAGTTGGATGCCAATTCTGTAGGTCTTCTGAGAGAAGGCTTATTTTCTTACTGTATTTGGCTAAGAAAGCAGTCCTGTGGGTGGCTTCAATATTAAGTTTGGAACAGAGAAAAGTATTGCAACACATGCCAAGAATTGAATTTTATTTTTAAAAGTTGCTTTTCACAGAATTGAATATATATGACCCTACTTGGTGACAGCAAGCCCACTCATGGGAAATGTTGTAGAGTAGGTAACTTGGGCATCCTTTAGTGACAGGTCTATAGACTTTATAGGACTACTCCAAGGGATTACTACCTTTTGGGATCCATTGACAATCTCCCAAAATTTTTGGCATGACCCTTCTCACTAACTTTGATTCTACCAGTGTGTTTGAACATCATAGCAAGCTTTAAGGTAGAGCACTTTGTTTTATGAAAGAGAAGGTGTTTTGTTGTTTGATGCTCAAATGTCTTGTACCTCTATGTGAGCAACAGGATTGAATAAATCAAACATAATCTGGGAAATAGGATTGATGGAACACAGCCAGAACCCCACTTTGCTTTGGACAAAGCATTCACTTATCCTCTGCTTTCAGTTATGCTTGGTAACCTAGATGAGGGTATTCCCTAGAAGATCTGGTGAAGAAATGATGCACAGCCTATAAGGTACTAGAGATGTCTGCATGAAAGACCTAGAAGCATCATTACCCTTCTATTCCACAACCACCTCAGTGTTCTTTCTTAATTGCTTTGTTGCAATCATGCCCTGATTTGGAGAGGATGAGTGCACTGGTGACCTACAGATTCAAAAAACCCAAAAACCAAATTCACTTTCATGGAGTTGATTCCAACTCATAGTGACTCCTGCTGGGTTTCCAAGGCCATAAGGCTGGCAGTTCAAATCCACCAGCTACTCCTCAGAAGGAAGGTTGGGCAATCTACTTCCGTAGTGACACCACCTCAGAAACCCAAGGAGGGCTCGCTATGAGTCAGGTCCAACTCAACGGCACATAACAACAAACCTTTATGGAAGCAGACTGCTTAATCTTTCTTCCATGGAATGGCTGGTGGGTTCAAACCACCAACTTTGGGTTAGCAGTCAAATGCCTGAACCACTACACCATCAGAGTTCCTTCCTACAGATCAGTGGGTGGGAATTTCAGACCTAAGGAATTCAAAGGCAAAACTGACCTGTAAATGTGTGGGAAAAATGCATATCTGTCCCTGTGTGGTGCAAATGGACAACCTACTTGGCTGCTAACCAAAAGGTTGAAAGTTCAAACCCACCCAGAGGCATCTTGGAAGAAAAGTTGCTGGGATATAATTCTAAAAAAACAGCCATTGAAAACCCTTTGGAACACTTCTATTATGAAACACATGGGGTCGCCATCAGCTGGGCTTGACTCAAGGCAACTGCTTTTGGTCTTCTCCAACTGAAGCATGGAAATCCTGACCCACAAATTCTATTGGGAAGCGTCAGTGTTGGTGGGGCATTAGGGAAGTGTTTGTTGTTGTTGTTGTGTGCCATTGAGTCACACCCGACCCATAGAGACCCCTCCTTGGGTTTCTGAGGCAGTATCACTACGGAAGTAGATTGCCCCATCTTCCTTCCGGGGAGTGGTTGGTGGGTTTGAACCGCCAGCCTTCTGGTTAGCAGTCAAGTGCCTTAGCCACTATGCTACCAGAGCTTCCCTAATCCCTAGTGTTATTGCCTGGGAATGGTCTACCTTCCCCTTTCTCACTCTGGATCTGGGACCAGCAGGTATCTCTCTTCAGTGAGACTATGGACTGCCTAGCTGCCTGATTAGGATGTTGGAAGTATTACAAGCAGTGTCTTCCTCAGACAGGGCGAGTTTTGCTCAGGATTGCTATTCAGTTGGCTGTGTTCTTCTTTGAAATATGCTTTTAGTTAAATGATTGATGTATTTGATTTTTGACTTTGCTTAATGTTGGATATTAACTCAGTGTTCAGTTTTGTGAGCTGTCAGCCAGTGCTTTAGAAATGGGAGGTTCAAGTGGCTTTGGGGAGGTCTTCACAATAAAGACTGCACCTCAAAGCTTTAAACACCAGCTTAACACTTCTGTCCTTACTCAAGTGCTTGAAACAAAGAAGGGCATGAGATTCAAGGAGAGACTTCATCTGCTTCTTCCCTTAAAAGCTTAAATCTTTCAAAACTTTCAAGTAATTTCAAACACACTTTGAATTGATTGAAAAAATACATATGTACATATATATGCACCTACTATCATTAAGTCAGGGAGCTCTGGTAGCATAGTGGCTAAGACACTTGCCTGCTAACCAGACGGCTGGCGGTTCAAACCCACCAGCCACTCCTCGGAAGGAAGGTTGGGCAATCCTACTTCCGTAGTGATACTGCCTCGGAAACCCAAGGAGGGGTCGCTATGAGTCGGGGCCGACTCGACGGCAAACAACAACAACAACAACATCATTAAGTCAATTCTGACTCATAGCAACCCTATAGGACAGAGTGCCCCATAGAGTTTCCAAGGCTATAAATCTTTATGGAAGGAGACCGATTACATCTTTTGCCTGCAGAATGGGTGGTGGGTTTAAACTACTGACCTTTTGTTTAGCAGTTGGGCATTTAACAACCACACCACCAGGGCTCCCCCCCCCCCAAGCTGATAGAGATATAGATGTAAAATATAGAGATAGTCCAGGGGAGGAGCATGCTCTGAGTCCAAAAATCATACTTGTCAACTGAAGGAAAATGGAAGTGTCTAACCTTTCATGTATCTAGACATTTATTTCTTTATTGATAACTACACGATGGCAAGAAAAACATGAGGAGAAAGAGAAGCAATACATGGGAAGGTCTTGCCATTCACTAGAAGAAAAGTCTCATCACCTTTTCCCAAGACTTGTGGCTGAGAGAGGACCTGTGATGGAGCAACCATTAGCAGGTGGGGTACATATACCAAGAGTCAAGATTAAGAGAGATGGGACCAAAGACGTGGTAGGAAAACAGTTAAGAGTACAACAAAAGAGCCGTAGTTCAAAATAAGGAAGTCAGCCTCAGGACAAGCAAATTACCAGTAACTATGACTTGAGAACCATCTGACTTCTAGGGAGAGCTCACAGTGACCCTCCTACTCCTAACCCCAAGTTCTAACCTCAAACATAGGTACTGATAAGGAGTTAAGGTCTTAGGATGCCACAAAGACAGAAGAAGGGACATTTTTTCTACTAAGTGAAGGCGCTCAACCCAAACTTGATGTCTTGGGAGTTTCTCTAGCATCTTCTACTATCTCTTAGTATTTTGTTTCTTCCTCTCTTTTTTCCTCATGACTAATGCAGAGAGAAGGCCTGAAGCTGCTCTGCTCTAGGAAAGCCCTGAGATTGATCACTATATCAGCTTATACATGTAAATGTTATCTCTCCATCTTGCTTTACTTTGTTGTGTTTCTCCGTGGACTTGCTTTACCCCACTATGGCTGTTGGCCCAGGAGGAGAAGAGAGGACCACTTAGACCTACTTTAGCCTGGATACAGCTCTTTACATGGTCCAGGTTTACTCACTGGGAGCTATAGATGGACATTGATGTTGGAGTTAAATTCTCATGTAATATAAAGTATATGTTTTCCTGGTGTTCTCTGCATACATCTTCTTAGGTGTCTTGAGGAGGGAGCCTATAGGAAGACAGAATTCAAGGATTCGGGATTTTCTATCTTGGCCAAATAGAATTCTCTCACTATCTTCCTATCACAGCATGATTTATGGCCCACAGAAGCTGAAGAGACAGAACAAAGAACTTGGACACAGGGCCAGGATGCCAGCAACTAGGAGAACCATAGAAATTAAGAAAAATTGTTCATGCATTTGCAGTCATTCAAAAAATATATATGTCAGCACCGTAGAAAATGAGGTTGCAAATTTACCTAAGACAGGATCACTTTTGTGAAAGAATTCATTGTGTAGCAGAGGAAATAGACTTGCAAATGAATAATTAATACACAGTGGGACGAGTGCTATAATTGAAGATGAGTGTTAGTGGCAAATTGCAACCACTAGGCAGAAGTTAAGATACTTTCTCCCTTCTAAACCTCCAGTCTTATTCTCTTCTTCCTATCTTTCACTATGTTGTCTCTTTGGTTTTATATATATATATACCAAACAACAACAACAACAAAAAAAAAACACCAAATTCACTGCTGGTGAGTCAGATCCAACTCATAGCAACCCCTCCTTGGGTTTCTGAGGCAGTACCACTATGAAAGTAGATTGCCCCACCTTCCTTCTGAGGAGTGGCTGGTGGAATTGAACTGCCAGCCTTCTGGTTAGCAGTCAGATGCCTTAGGCACTACACCACCAGAGCTCCTATGTGTGTGTGTGTGTGTATACACACACACACACACTATTGATTTGTTTATTTTTTGTATAACACATTTCAATGGACATAGAGTCTCCTGCTGAAAGCAATCTCATTTTGTAAAGCCATTGTGTGGGTAATGAACTAAGAAGGCCAGTTCCATTCTGGGCTCCTTTTTCCCTTGATCGATTCTTGTTGGATTTCTTCCCTCTCCTCCCGAGACACAGGTAAGATATAGACAGCCAAGACTGGGGTGTGGTTTAGCAGGAAAGAGAAAAGGAAATTATAAAGAGCTTTGGCTCCAGCATTGAGCATGTTCTTGGAGTGGTACATGATGTAGCCTAGATCACCAAGTACTGGTGACTGAGGTCCAAGTCTCCATTGGAAATACCATTTTCTTTTCCTGGTCCTGCCCCTTTTGTTTGTGTCTCCCAAGATGACACAAAGAAATACAGCTGTGACAGCACTGGGCTGAATGTTTTCCCCTTGGTTACTCAAGCCTCTAATGGAGCTGAGGTGGCTGAGTGATAGCTAGTAATAAGGGGATGGTGGGATTTCCTGTGAGGAAAATGAGGTGGGGTGTTGAGGAAAATGAGCACCTTTTTCCTCTCCTCCCAGAAGACAGGGTGCCTGTTTGGCACACACACCTCTCTCTCTAACACACACACACACACACACACACACACACACTATGCTTGGAATGACAATGGCTAGAAAGTATGGAAATATTAGTAGACACTTGGACACTTTTCATCCCTGCTGGTAAAGAAATTCAAGACTCAGGCTCTGGAGGTGGGTCAACAATGCCTTCCTGGTATAGAAACAGTATGTCCTAGTGGAAGTCAATGTTAGTCCTAATGGACTGGTTAGAATCCTAATCCTATCACTTATTGGCTGCAACATCTTGGGCAAGTGACTTACTTCTTTAAGTCTCAGTCTCCTTATTTCTTTATTCACTGAGCTGTTATATGGACAAAACGACATGCTATATACATATATAACTCTTGGCACAATCCCTGGCACTTAGAACTGAATAAAGGATGGATTTGCTTTTATTATTAAAGGCTCAATTTACTGAGAAAAGCAAGGCATAAACCAGCTTTCTTAAACTATCAGTGTAAACCAGAGGCACCCTCTATTCTATGATAGTTCAGGAAGGTCCTGTAGACCAGGAAAGCAGAGTTCCCTTCACATTTGTGCTGGGTGTTGTGCTCAGAGAACTCTTTTGGCTGTCTAAAGCTACATAACAAACTGCACCCAAATGGCTTAATACAACAATTTTTTCATTTACTCAGAAATCTGCAATTTGGATGAGATTTAACAGGATCAGCTTGCTTCTGCTCCACGTGGCATTGGCTAAGGCAGCTCATAGGGCGTGCCTCTACTGGAGCTGGAAGATCAAGATGGCTGGGGCTCTTAGCCAGGGCCTCACTTCTCCTGCTTGTGTCTACTTTGGGCTTCTCACAGTATGGTGATTAGGGTTCGAAAGAGCACATCCCTAAAGCAAGCATTCCAAGAGGTTGAGCCTCTGCTAACATCATGCTTTTTAATTCCCCATTGGCCAAAGCCAGTCTCATGGTCAAACCCACATCAATGTGAGAGAGAACCATACAAGACATAGGTACCAGGCTCCAGGGTTTGTTGATGTACCAAAGTGAGGTGTACTACAAGCAAAATTCTGTGAGATCACAGCAAATTCCCTAGCCACTAGCATCTATTCTTCACAATAATAGATGCTTATGAGTTATTTTTTGAATCAATAGATTTATGATCTCTTTCCATATTTGAAAATAACCCTGGAAGTTGACAAGCAATCTTTGCTAATGTGCTGCTTCCCTCACCCTCCATGTTCCAAAATATACGTGTTTTTGTTTAATCTGCAAAGAGTGCAATTTTTTTGAGCATGAGCTAAACCATCTAAAAATATTCTCAGATCAGCTCACCTCCCTGTTTCCCTTGCATGAGCAACTGCGTGTTTTTTTTTTTTTTAATTTATTGACAAGGAATGAATTATCTGAAACAAGTGGTAGAACCATAATATTTTACTGATAGGTGTGTATTACCTGACTGAGCAAATAAAAGGCTTTATTTGTAACAGAAAAAAAACCCCTTAGTGATTAAAACAACCTATTCTTTTATAGCTTATAATATTGATTGCCCCCCTCCTTTCTTTCTCCTTTTAAAAAGAGCAGGTTTTAATTGTTGTCTTTCCAAATCCCTTGTTTTATGTCTGCAATTTCCCAATTGATACAGGTCTGCTAGTAAGGTCTTAAAAAATAAGCTTGTATTATTTTTGAGAAAGACAATTCTCAATTAATTATAAATGATTTAATTTCAAAACTCAGAAACCTACTGTGAATCCTCAACCTAATACTTATCTTCTCTAATTGCATGAAAAAGAACGCAGAAATAAATTTGGTTGAATATGTAATTGGCATTCTTGTGTTAAGAACACTGTTTTAGGGCTTCCCAGGGAATGTACTAAAGTTGCCACTCTCACTAAAAGCTTTTGAATTCTTTGGCATCCTATGATTTAGAGGAAGAAACATGGAGACAATGAGTGGGGCACCCGTGAGCTCACTGAAGGGAGGAAAGAAGAGGAGCAGGCGTTCCCTTGGCGTCCTCTCCAGAGGTCTTTGTGTAGTTTAAGTCTTGCTCGCAAATATTCATTGTTGTCATTTCTTCTAGAGATATAGATATGAAAACAATAGCAACGCTCTCACGTAATTCTTCACTTCTCTTTCTTCCTTTGTCCTCAACTTGCTTCAACACTTGTTACTCCATAAGACACATTTGCTCCATAAGACTCTTGTCATTCCTACCCATGATGATCCTTTGTGTGTCCGAGTAGAATTATGCTCTACAGGATTTTCAATGGCTGATTTTTCAGAAGTAAACAACCAGGACTTTCTTTCAAGATAACTCTGGGTAGACTTGAATCTCCAACCTTTTGGTTAGCAGCCAAGTGTGTCAACATTTGCACCATGCAGGGACCTCATATTACCCCATAGGATGGTATTATTACCGAGTCCTTCTGGTATGCCTACCATGGGGCAATGTTAATTCCATACAGTATCTCCCAACTCTAAAGTATAGATGTCATTATTCTTCTTCTGCAAATGAAGCAACCAAGGTGTTGGAATGGTTAAGTGATTTGTCTAAAGTCACACAAGCTGGATTCTGAACTTAATTTTAATGTCCATTTTCTTAACCAATGCTTTATTGCCTTCCATAGAAGTAAGAAGAAAGTTACCAGTACACATAGAAATAATTTCCCTGGTATAGGTAACTTCGATAGGGATGATATGCTTTAGACGCAGTGTAACAAGCTGGCTAAGAACATAGTACTGGAGCTGACAGATGCCAGCTTTGCTTCTAGCTGGCTATGTGACCTTGAGCATGTACTTTCATTTCTCTAGGCCTTTCTTTTCTCATGTGCAAAAATGAGACTAACTACTACTAGTCTCAGAGAGGAGTACAGGGCAGTGATTAAGATTGTGACTTATTCAACAATAAGATGAAATGAAGTACTGACACATGAACCTTTAAAACATTGTTGTTGTTGTTGTTAAGTGCCGTCGAGTCGTTTCCGACTCATAGCGACCCCATGCACAGCAGAACGAAACACTGCCCGATCCCGCAC
>NW_006921760.1:3262961-3279364 GCF_000298275.1 Orycteropus afer afer
CACTCCCTTCTTGATTTTAAACCATGTAGTGTCCCCTTGTTCTGTTCGAAACATTATGGGAAGTGAAAGAAGCTAGTCACACACATACACACAAAAACCAGATTTTATATGGTTTCATTTACATGAAATACGCAGAAGAGACAAATCTATAGTGATAGAAAGATTAGTGGCTGCATAGATCTTAGAGAGATGGGGTATTGGGGATGATGGCTAATGGGTGTGGTATTTCTTTTTTGGAATGATGAAAATCCTCTAAAATGGATTGTGGTGGTGGTGGTTGCACAACCTTGTGAATTGTGCTAAAAACTATTGAATTGTACGCTTTAAGCACATGGATTTTATGGTATGTGGATTATATCTCAATAAAACTTTTATTAAAAAAAAAAGTACCCCAGGAGGCAGAACACTTCTCTGGGTTCATATTGGGTCTCCCACAGTCAAAGGGGAAAAGGAAAAGGGAAGAACACGCTGCGTTTTGCTCAAGCTAAAAGAACTGAAGAAAAAAATCAAACTTTGAGTTGCAATATTAAAGGATTCTATGGGCAAAATATTGAATGATGCAGGAAGCATCAAAAGAAGATGGAAAGAATACAAAGAGTCACTGTACCAAGAAGAATTTTTCAATGTTTAACTATTTCAGGAAGTAGCAGATGATCAGGAACCAATGGTACTGAAGGAAGAAGTCCAAGCAGCACTGAAGGCCTTGGTGAAAAACAAGTCTCCAGGAATTGATGGAATATTCATTGAGATGTTTCAACAAAAAGATGCACCTCTTGAGACATTCACTTGTTTATGCCAAGAAATTTGGAAGACAGCTACCTGGCCAATTGACTGGAAGAGATCCATATTTGTGTCCATTCCAACAGGAGGTGATTCAACAGAATGAGGAAATTATTGAACCATATCAATAATATCACACGCAAGTAAAATTTTGTGAAGATAATTAAAAAATGTTTATGGTCATACATTGACAGAGAACTGCTAGAAATTCATGCTGGATTCAGAAGAGGACATGGAAGGACTGATATCATTGCTAATGTTAGATGGATCTTGGCTGAAAGCATAGAATACCAGAAAGATGCTTACCCATGTTTTATTGCCTGTGCAAAGGCATTTGACTGTTTGGATCATGATAAATTGTGGATAACACTGTGAAGAGTGGGAATTCCAGAATATTGTGCTCCTGAGGAACCTGTACACAGACCAAGAAGCTGTCATATGAGCAGAACAAGGGGATAGTGCATGGTTTAAAATCAGGAAAGGTGTGCATCAGGGTTCTGTCTTTTCATCATATTTACTCAGTCTGTATGCTGAGCAAATAATCTGAAAAGCCATCTTAAATGAAGAAGAATGTGACATCAAGATTGGAGGAAGACTCTTTAAAAACCTGTAATATGTAGATGACACAACCTTCCTTACTGAAAGTGAAGATGACTTGAAGCACTTATTGGTGGAGATCAAAGACTATAGCCTTCAGTATGGATTATACCTCAGCATAAAGAAAACAAAAATCCCCACAACTGGACCAATAAGCAACATCACAATAAATGGAGAAAAGATTGAAGTTGTCAAGGATTTCATTTTGCTTGGATCCACAATCAACAGCCATGGAAGCAGCAGTTAAGAAATCAAACAACATATTGCATTGGGTAAATCTGCAAAAGATTCTTTAAAGGGTTAAAGAGGAAAGATGTCACTTTGAAGACTAAGGTGTGCCTAACCCAAGCCATGTCTTTTCAATAGCCTCATATGCATGCGAGAAATGGGCAATGAATAAGGAAGACTGAAGAAGAGTTTGAATTGTGGTGTTGATAAAGAATATTGAATTTACCATGAACTGGCAGAAGAACAAACAAATCTGTCTTGGAGGAAGTACAACCAGAGTGTTCTTTAGAGTGAGAATGGCCAGACTTTGTCTCACGTACTTCTGTCATATTGTCTCACCATACTGTCAGAAAGGACCAGGTCTTGACGAAGGATATCAGGCTAGGTGGAGGGTCAGCGAAAAGGGGAAAGATCCTCAAGAAGATGGATTGACACAGTGGCTGCAATGATTGTGTAAGAATTGGGAGGATGGCACAGGACCCAGCAGTTTCTCATTCTGTTGTACATAAGGTCGCTATGAGTCGGAGCCAATTCAAGGGCACCTCACAGCATGGCCACTACCCCATTAAATAACGTTGTGCTTCAACTTCCTCACTAGTAAAATTGGGATCATAGTGCTTACTCCACACAGTTGTTAAGAGGATTTAATGCACTAAAGGATGTAAAGAACAGAAAACAGTGCCTGGCAACCACAAGTTCTTACAGATATCATTGTTCTTATTCTGACTGAGTTATTGTGAAGATTGAATGAGTGCAGGGTCTGACCTATGAGAAATACCTAATAAACGGCAGTTGCTGATAATAACAAGTATAGTTGTTAGGGCTTCACTATTTAAGGGAATTACTGGATTTAAAATATCCATGGTGCGACTACTTAAGATAAATCAAGATTATAGTCCTCTCGTGGCTCTGTGACTCCAATCATGTCATGTGGACACAAATTTAGAGGTGTCTTATCATCAACATTAGGAAAGTCCAGAGGCATCTTCGTCCTCTTGTTGGGCTTCTGTGTAGAGTGGCACTGCACGCTTTCAAGCCGGGCAGCACGGTGTCCTCACTGCCTAAGAACTTCTCAGGAAGGAGATGCCAAAGCCTGCCTTGCCAGTCTTTTTGATACGCGAATTCCTCAGTGTTGACTTGCACACATTTACAATCTGTTCCTTTTTTTCTGGCTTAGCATCAGGAACACTTTAAGCCAACATTTTGCCCAAGAACGATAATCAACTCAGTTCAGGCTACAAATAGCACCTACTCCTTCTGTTTCCTTCTGATGAACCATGTTGTGTTTTATTCTCAAATGGTTAGCATTGTTTCTGAGATCCTATCAGGAGCAGACGGTGACGGAAACCTTAAATTCATGAAAACATAAACAAATCTGGAAATCTAAATGATATAAAATTTGGAAGTCAAAATGATACAAGAGGAGCTATTTTTTATTCTTTACGTGAAGGTCATCGAAACCTACAAAGTTCTGTCAAAAACCAAAGAAAGTTTGGGTAATCACAGGCAGGGGGTGGGAGGGGAGCTGTTCCATTGTGGAGATTGTAATCGGTGTCTTGAAACAAAATGCATATGAACTGTTTGTTCAATGGAAAATGAATCTGCTTTGTAAATTTGCACCCAAATCACAATAAAAAATGGAAGAAAAAAAAAGTTTAGGGATTAAAGAGAGAAGATAAGGGCTAGATTCATGAATCCAGTTTCTCTATGATGTTCATGAAACTTTGAGGAGACAAATATCTAAGCAAAGAGAGGAAATGTACATTCTTTGCTACTTGAGGACAGAAAGATGGAAACCCATTGAAAGGGATGCCTTTGGCAATACTCATCAATTGTTTTGTTATTTGCCAGGGAGAGAAGTTGAGTGTTGCTCTCATGATGGACAGAGCTGGGTCTTTTGCTGGACACTGTGTGTGTGTGTGTATTTAAAGGGCTAGTTCCTCGGAGCCTCTGTTCCTCACATGGCTGCTATGAATCATCACTGGAGCCAGATCCATCACGGACGCCAAGAGCCTGACACAGGCTGATGTGTTGTTGCCTTGGCCAAGAAATCTGGGAAAGCAGCATTGTGATAAAACCGTTTCTTATTTGACTGCCTTTCTTTTAAAATAGAAACTTCTGTTACTCACAGGAAGGTGCCAGCGGCTGTTTGCATCTCTTTTTTTTCCTGTGGAAAAATGCTTGATTTTTAAGCAGCCTATTTTTATTATCCTTCTTCACCATTAGTAGGACTTCACATTATTGTTTTGTAGGAATTGGGGTAAAGTCTTCTGAACCTGAACAGTTCTCAGTGTGGATTGTGAGGCTGAGGGCAAAGGGATGGACCATGTGGTTTGCTTAACTTCTATCCTCTTTGGAAACCAGAGAAGAAGAGTCACATTTTCAGTGAAAAACAGAGTGACTGAATGTAGAACAACTGTTAGACTTCAGATTTGCTCCTGAAAATGCATTCATTTCAAGCATGTGTGCTGGATATCTACCAAGGGACAAGTGTTATGCTGGTGGCTTAGGGAAGTAACAACAATACTGTGTAAGTCTCTGAGGTGCACTGAGGGGCCAACCAGGCAGTTGTAAGGCAGACAGGCACGTAACCAATCATGGCAATGAAGTGTTACAGTTACTATTCTAGAAGTATGGATACAGTTGGGGTGCACAGGAAAGGGTAGGCATTTCTTCCTATGAGATGTTAGGAAACTCCTCCCATTGGAATTGACACTCCCAAGCTTCAAAGAGGAATCGGTGTTCACCCCATGGATAGGGTCAGGAGGGCATGCAAGGATGAAGTGGCAGCCTGAGAGTCATTTTTGTTCCAATACAACATCAGGAAATTTGTGTGATGCAACAAGTATTCTCTACAATGACAGACACCAAGAACGCTGCTTATACCCCTGTGATATCATTGGGTGGGAATCAAAGAGAAACACTAGAGTTTTCCCACAGCAACAAGATGGGACCTTGACATTATTCAACTTTTGGGCCGATAATTTTTTGTTGTGAGGAACTGTCCTGTGCTTTGTGGGATATTTAGTAGTGTAACTGTCCTCTACCTGGAAGCTGCCAGGCTCAGCCCTCATGCAATTGTGACAACTACAAATGTCTCCAGACATTGCCAGTGTCCCCTGAGGGGCAAAATCACAGACCCCCCACCCCTGATGCCGTGAGAAAAACTGGGCTAGGAAGACAAGAGGTATAATTGTGGAGGTGAAGAATGGTAAGGGTAGTAGGCAGAACTTTAGAAACAGACATTTACAGGCTACATGGCATTTCTTGGAAGAATTGTTGCCCATCATTATATAAGTAAATTCCTGGAGTTACTCACCTGGAGCCTTGCTACATAGAGTTGCCTGTGTGAGAAGCAGCGCGTTTTTATCTCAACACCTGTGATTCAGAACATCTGTTCTAATGACTTTCTATTTGGAACTCATAGTTGAAACCACTGTTGGTTTCCTTGTTGTTATTGTTGTTAGGTGCCGTCGAGTCATTTTCAACTCATAGCAACCCTATGCACAGCAGAACAAAACACTGCCCAGTCCAGTGCCAGCCTCACAATTTTTGCTATACTTGAGCTCACTGTTGCAGCCACTGTATCTATCCATCTGGTTGAGGGCCTTCCCCTTCTTTGTTGACCCTCCACTTTACCAAGCATGATATCCTTCTCCAGGGAATGGTTCCTTCTGACAACATGACCAAAGTAGGTGAGGTGAAGTCTGGCCATTCTCACTTCCAAGGAGTGTTCTGGCTGCACTTCCTCTAGGACAGATTTGATAGTCCTTTTAGCAAACTACGGCACTCTTAGCATTCTTCTTCAACACCACAACTCAAAAACATCAACTCTTTTTTGGTCTTCCTTATTCATTGTCCAGCTCTCACATGCATAAGTTGTTGTTGTTGCTATGTGCCATTGAGTTGGCTCCGACTCGTAGCAACCCCTCCTTGGGTTGACAAGGCAGTATCACTACAGAAGTAGATTGCCCAGTCTTCCTTCTGAGGAGTGGCTGGTGGGTTTGAACCACCAGCCTTCTGGTTAGCAGTCAAGTGCCTTAGGCCCTATGCTACCAGAGCTAGATTAGAATACATTATATTCTTAAACAAGTTACTTAACTTCTCTGTATCTCAATTTATTCATTGTAAAATGAGAGGACATAAATATACACCTTCTTATAGTGTTAATGAGAATTGAAAGGAGATCATCCAAGTAACAATGGGCACAGTGCTGGGCATTTAGTAAGTACTTTACACACATTGACTATGATTTATTATCATCAATACTTTAAATGCCATCATAATAGCATGTCTGGGATGCTCTGAGAGCATTGAGATTGGATCCTTAATCAAGAAACAACAATGGGAGTTGGGAAAATTTCCAAGTAATGGGAGAGACCCAATTGGAGTCTATAATTTCTTGTAGACTGAAGGATGAGGAAGAGTAAGCAAAGTGAAACTAGAGCAAGTGGGGGTTATCAGTCCTGCTGTCTCCTCTGCTATAATGAACTTCCTCAAACAGCTTCAAGACTCCCTGTCTTACTTCCTTCAGGAGCTTACTCAAATATCACCTTCTCATTGAGGGCTTCCATCCATATCCTATTTAAAATTGAACTCATCATTCTCTTACATACTACCCTTTTCTTGCTTTATTTTTCTTCTTAGCACATACATGTCACTATCTGATATTTTACTTAGAAATTTTGTTTGTTTTCTATGTTGCTCACTAGCTCCATGAAAGAAGACTTTTTCTTATCTTTGTTCACTGCTGTATGACTATCACCTAGATTCTAGAACACTGCATGGAGATGAAAAAGAGCTTCTATTTATGGAAATGAGGTAACTTGATATGGTTTAAGCAGTTTATGCATTGAAGAGATGAGAGATGAGACTGGAAAGGGAGAGACCCTAATGTAGGAGATTTCTTTGATCTTAGTCTTTTCTGGGAGCAGTCACTAGAAGGTCTTATGGGACTGGTTTTACTTTTTTTCTGAAAAGTTCATTCTAGAATTAATATGAAGGATGAAAAACAGAGCAACCAGACTAAAGTTAAGGGGATCAGACACTTGGCCCTTTTCTGTCAAGGTGAGAAAGGTCGAGGACCTGAACCAGACCTAGATGATAGGGATTTGAAATCAAGAGGTTGAAGTGGTGAGATGTGATGACCAGTTGGATGATGAAACTAAAGGAGAGGAGTCAAGATAAGTTCAATATTTCAGACTTGAGTATCTAGGCAGCCAAAAAGCAGGCATGTACCCCAGTGTTGGTGCATCCGATGCTCCACCTAGGGACTTTGAATTATGAATGAGACATAGCACCCTTAGAATGTTTTGGGATGCCAAGTCAGTGGCATCACTCTGCATAGCAGCAAAGGCAGCCATCCTGGTGAGATCTTTCTGCATGTCTGTTCCTGGTGCTGTTTTTACCTTGGATTGGTTTACTCTCAGAAGCTTATCCAGAGCCTAGGATTTGCATGCAAGTAGTTTATTAGGAAAATGATCCCAGGAAACATTGGTAGAAGACTGGGGACGTGAAATGGGGAAGGGAAATAATCAAGAAGTAGTGCAGTATAGAGTAAGTCAATGCTGTGGGCAACTAGGACTCATTTCCACTGGGAGTCTCTGGGAGACTGATAAGAACGTGGTTCTTAAAATATGGACCTTGCACCAGCAGCATCAGCATCACCTGTGCACATGATAAAAAGCAAATTTTGGGCCTCACCTTAATTAAACTGTTTCAACAAATGCTCCACGTGATTCCTATGAATATTAAAGTTTATGAACAACTGGTGTAGAACACACTTTAGAATTATTCCTTCATTGGTAGCAAAGAAATTGAATGTCTCCTTCTACAAATTCCCATTTATTCGAGTCATTAAAAAAAAGGGTGGTGTGGAGGGGAGAGTAAATGTGAACAGGAGTCCTTGTGTGCTACAAACTATTAATGTACTTGACTGCTAACCCAAAGGTTGGAAGTTTGGGTCCACTCAGAGGTGCTTTGGAAGAAAGCTTGGCAATCTACTTCCTAAAAGTTAGCCGCTGAGATCCCTATGAGCACAGTTATACCCTAACATACATGAGGTCACCATGAGTGGCAACTGACTTGTTGACAACTGGTTAAACCATCCATGGTTATACTAGAAGCTTGAGTGAATTGATTTGATATTTTTAGATAAATAATGATTCTGTGCCATGAAGTCCATTCCATGATTATACTCAATTTGGCTTAAAAGGTAATGTTTTCAAAGCATTGTGGGAAAACTTGAGATCTGTATTTTTCTAATTTTCCTTCACTGGAAGGGTTGCTATGAGTTGGAACTGACTCAACGGCAGTGAGTTTGGTTTGGTTTTTGGAGTCTTATGTCACCAATTGTCATATATTAATTCTCACACTTCAGACATTGAGAGAAAAAGACAACAGAAAGAGATGTGTTTTACAGTTGACATACCTGGGCCACAAGCTGAATGCCAGAGACTCATTGGTCTTTGATGTAAAGTTGTAAGTAAACTTGGTTAGAGTTCTGAAACTTTTCAGAAAACTCATAAACTCAGATGTCTTTGCAATGAAAATGCAAACTCTTGCTTAAATATGAACCTAGGAACTGAGTGGAAAGGAATGCTGTTTGGTGTCTGCCTCTTGGTTTTGGGATCTCCTCACTGAATGTCAAGGAGCACTGGTGGTACAATGGTTAAACACTTGACTGTTAACTGAATGGTTGGCACTTTGAACCCACCCATTGACTCTTCACGAGAAAGACCTTGTGATCTGTTCCTATAAAGATTATGGCCCAGAAAACTCTAGGGGGCAATTCTCTTCTGTCACATGGACTCACTATGAGTCAAATAGACTTGATGGCACCCAACAACAACATCAGGCTGGTGGGGTTTGATCACTACCCTCTGGCTCTGCACCTGGAGATTTCATTGGTTAAGTGATAACACTGATACTATAAATTTGCAGACGGGACTCGTAGGGGAGGCCTAATACCCAAAACAATACACATAATACACAATACATACCCAGGAGAGTATTCATCAATTCTTGCTTAGCTAGTCTTCTTATACACATAGTGCCTTACTTCTGCAGATGAGTTTCTGGATAAGGAGAGGGGAGGGATGGGCATAGATGACAAGACTGATGTGGCCTGGAAAAGGCAGAGGAAAGCTTCCTGGCATACTAATCTCACCATTTAAGTTGAAATCAAACCTGCCCATCATTTCTGAGAACCCAAAGCCAAGCCTTCCCAAGTGACAGTGACAAACAAAAACAAAAAACAAATTCCATTGCCATGGAGTCAATTCTGAGTCGCAGTGACCCTACAGGACGAGTAGAACTGCCTTATAGGATTCCAACTGCTACATCGTTTTCCTGTGGAACAGCTGGTGGGTTTGAACCACCAACTCTTCAGTTAGCAGAGAAGTACTTTAACCACTGTGCCACCAGGGTTCCTTCAGTGACAGCAGTAGTTAATTCTGGCAGCTTCCAGATTTCACTCCTTCAATCTTGTCTTTTCTTGCTTTTCATTCTCCTTGGGGGATATTGTCACTTGCAAGGCTTTAAATACCATCTATATGTTGACAAATTCCAAATTTGTATCTTCATCTCAGTCATCGTTTCTTATGCTGTAAACTTGCATATCCAACTGACTTGGCAGTGCCTGTGGATATCTCCTAAAACTCCACTTGTCTGAAACAGAGTGCCTGCTCCTCCCCAGGGATGTCCTGGGAATGATAATCTGCATGTCCTGCAAAGTTTCTCATCTCAAAGTGCACCTCTCTCCGCATGATTGCTGATGTCGGAAACGGAAATCCTCCATGTCAGTGCCCTTTCTCTCATGCTCTGCAGCTCTTCTACTACCCAGGGCCGTTCATTCTACCTGCAAACTGTACCTTGAATCCATTCACTTTTCTCCATCTCCTTAATCCCACACTGCTCTCCCACTAGTTCTCCATTCAGTTCACCATGTGGCAGTCACAGTGAACTCTTGAAAACAGGATTTAAGATCAAATTCAAACCCTTAATATCCAGATGTCTGCTTCCCTCACTAAAATCCTTTCCTCTTCAGGTTTTTGTTCCTCCTACCCTCAACCTGGGAAATTGCTTCATTAAAAAAAAAGAAAGAAAGAAAAGAAAAGTTACTATCAAGTCAACTCCAACTCATGGAGACCCAAAGTGTGTGAGTAGACTGTCCTCCATGGAGTTTTGAATGGCTGTTTTTTCAAAAATAGATCACTAAATCTTTTTTTTCTTTGTGGCGTTTCTGGGTGGATTTGAACTACAACATTTTGGTTAGCCCTGCGGTATATTAATCATTTGCTACACCCAGGGTAACTTCCCCAAAGGAGGCTTACCTTGATTCCACTGAACATGTTAAGAACATTCTGCTCATGATCTATCACTCACTAACTTTTCTTTCATGGGTCACCAGCTAAACAGAACCAAAGTGTCTGCTTAATAATGCTGAGCAAAAGTCAGTAATCTCCCAGAATGCAGTTTCTGGCAACTGTATTTGAGAACTTACCCTGCTGGAAACTTGGAACTGATTCAAACATCAGTCACTGCTACAAGAGAAACACAGAGACAGAGACACAGAGAGATAGAGATAGAAATAAAGAGATTGAGACAAGAAGCAGAGAAGAAAGAAGTACCCATTCTGCCTGAGGGTCTAAATGTCCAAGAGATCAAGAGGCCACACCCATCTTGAAAGGAGCTCAATGAATGGCAAACTGACTAATTAGATTGGCTACTCTCTCTGGTTGCATAGGGCTTAAGGCACTTGACTGCTAACCAGAAGGCTGGTGGTTCGAACCCACCAGCCACTCCTTGGAAGGAAGGTTGGGCAATCTACTTCTGTAGTGATACTGCCTCGGAAACCCAAGGAGAGGTCACTAACTCGACAGCACAAAACAACAACAACAACAACACTCTCTCTGTCAGTAGCTGATAGAAAGAGGGGATAAGTGCAGATTCTAATATGCCCTCTCTGAGGGTGGTTGAATGCTGTCACAAACCTTATTAGCCTCTATGGAGAGAATTCTAAGGCATTTCTCCGTTCACCTATTTAAAATGGTCAATTCCTGTTGTACTTTGTATCTATATTCTTTATATCCCTTATCCTTGTTGCTGTTGAATCAATTTTGACTCATGACAACCCCAGTGTGTACAGAGTAGAAATGCTCCCTAGGTTTTTAAGACTATGACCTTTTGGAAATCACCAGGCCTGTCTTCTGAGGCACCTCTGGGTGGGTTCAAAGCACCAAACTTTTGGCCAATAGTTGAGTGCTTAACCATTTGTGCTACCCAGGGATTCCATTTAGATACCTTATGCTGTTAAATTGTTGTTATCTCTTTATGAATCAAAGTCTCCCAATAGACTTTAAGCTTTTGAAGCAAAGATCATGTTGTTATTATTATTATTATTATTATTTTATTTTTTAGCTTTGCTGTAATCCATGAGTCTATGCAGAATTTGGCATATTTTGAAAGCACGATAATGTTTGTTAAATGAATGCTCATGAAAAAGAAAAAGAGGTCAGGACTTGAAGGCAAACATGGCTTTGAACTGAAGCAAGATGAGCTGAAATAATATTTTTAACGTTCTGGATTTTAGGTAGTTCCCTATGTTTACTGGTACCTGTGTAACTCACATACTGTTCTGAGTCACTAAATCCTTGTCATTGAAATAATCAATTTTTTCAAATAATACATGAGTATATGTTTTAATATGTTTTTCTCCCAAAGAATTCAGGGCAAAAATAGGCAATCATGGTCCTGTAATACGGGGAATCTACATAGATTTGCAGGATGTTCTAAGCTTACCAAAAAATCTCAGGGACTTGTTACCTTATTTACAAATAATAAACCAAGTGACCAACCTCCTCATGGGTGTCTGAATGAGAACACACTTTTTATCTTTTCACCAAAGTTGTGTGTGCTTGAGTATGGGGAGACACTTCGAAAGAATTCCTAGTCCTCTGCTTTTCTAATGAAGACCCAGAAATAATGAGATCATAGAACCAGCATGAATTTGATGCTATACAGCTAATTTCGTCCCAGAGTTTCTATGCTACTTAACAAGACAAAGGACTTAAGCTCAACTGAGGTCTCTTTCACTCTCTAATGATGGATTTACTGAAACACAAAGACGTGTCACGCAACTGCTCATGTTTTAAACAAAGAATTGTGCTTCTCTAATTGGGATTCTCTCTCTCTCTGCCTCTCTCTCTCTTTCTCTCTTTGTTGTATGATCATTGCAATGGACCAATCCTCAAGAGATGACCCAACAGTGTCAAAGCTGGAGTGAACATGTAGAAGTTCTCTGTATATTACTTCTTCAAGTCACCTGGAAAATATTAAGGGATATGAGGCCAAAAAGTAAAGTAGTAAGATTCCTAATAAGGGGAGGCTTAGCTATTATGAGAGTAATGTAAATGTGTTTGAAATGCATGGAACTGCTACATGTAGAGGAAAGAGAAAGAAAACATAAGAAGGTACCAAAAAAGGACTACTCAGTGTTAGGCACTCTTGGAAGGTTGTCGTTTTTATATAAATTTTTAGAAATTAGATGGAATGGGGTTTGGAAAAAATATGATGACGCTGAACTGTGAACCTGACATCTCTAATTTTTGTGTAGTTAAGGGATGTAAGTTGAGGGAGGGAGGTTCCAGATGAGCCTAAAAGAAACTCAGGATGTCTGTGTATAAAAGAGGGAGTGCTGGTAGTGTAGTGGTTAAAGCATTCAGCCACTAACCAAAAGCTTGGTGGTTCAAACCCACCAGCTGCTCTGTGGGAGAAAGATGAGGCAGTGTGCTTTCATAAAGATTTATAACCTTGGAAACTCTATGGGGGCACTTATACTCTGTCCTATAGAGTCACTATGAGTTGGAATTGGCTTGATGGCAGTGGGTTTGGTTTTTGGGGCATGTATCTATGGAGTCTCTGGGTGGTACGAAAAGTTAACACACGACTAACTGAAAGGCTAGAGACTTGAGTCCACCAAGAGACACCTTGGGAACAAGCCCTGGCAGTCGACTTCTAAAACAATCATCCATTAAAAACCCTATGAAGCAGAGTTCCACTCTTTCACACAAGGGTCACCATGAGTCAAGGTTGACTTGATGGCAACTAGCAGGGACATTAGTGTCGGCACGACCCTGGGTCACATGTTCAGGTGGAAGAAGGGAGAAGCTCAGTAGAGACCTGACATTCTTAGAACTCTGACAAATTGCCGATAGTCAAATCTCCATCCTTAGACCAAGACTGTATGGACCACTGCCCACATATTAACTAGGACAGCACTTCTTCACAAGGAAATTCTCAGTGCGTCTCATGAAATTCCAGTGCTCAGGTTGAAAACCACCACAATTAATGCAATTTAGCATGACCGCTGCTGGTGATACTGGAGGGAAAACATTAATTATCTAAGCTCAGCAACTGGTCTACACCAGTTAAGAGTCTATCAGAACATTGAGAAGGACCTCAGCATTCTGCGGCTCTGCTCCCCCCTAGCTATCACAAGCATGAGGCTGTCGATGTGAATGTTAAAGTGGATGGATAATTATTGGAACACAGTGCTGGGGACAGTCTTTTTCTTCTTTAGTGTTCCTTCTCTAAAATGCAGTACTCCTGACAGTGGTAACATATCAAGTCTCTAATACTAGGGACAAGGATGATAACATATACTTAGGGGAATGGGAATTTAATGAGAAAGAAAGATGGCAGAAAGAAAAGAGGATCGGTATGGTTCAGAAATTTCACTGATATTACAAGTTAGCGTAGGGCTGGCTTTGCTCGATATCATTCTCTTTTTTCAGTGTACTATATCTATCTTTGGTGTTCCCTCTTAAAAATGCAATTTTGCCTTCTCTGACCTTATGAATTCAGAGTAAAAGTATTCCTGCAAAATGTGAACCCAATATATTACACCACAATGTGGATTTCATAGCATGATCAATTTTGGGTTTGCACTGGCTGTGATACAGAACCTTTCATACCAGCGTGACAAGGTGCTTTATACCCCACGTATATTCTTCTCCACCTTTTGCAGTTAATGGAGAGAAAGGGAGAGAGATGTACTAGCTGGCTAAGAAACAGGCAGAGACAGAAATAGAACCTAGAAGTCTAACTTCTTTTTTTCATACTCTTTCTAAAATTATGGGACTATTTCATCTTTCCTCCTCTTTATCCCATTGCTCTTCCCACTTGTAACTGTTGTTCACACAGGTGCTTCACTGAAATGACTTCCCTGGAAGTAAAAAAGATCTAATTGTGAAAGCAAAGTCCTGATTTTTCAACAGCCTCTTTTCATGGAATGGTGGAGCAGGGTCTCTCCTGGCAGAGAGATATTCAGAAATCATAAGGAAAGTGTACCAGGAGGTTTATGGGCTACGAGTTAGAATTGACTCAATGGCACCTAAAAACAAGTCAGTTAACATTGGACTTTGTTTCCTTATGGTAAAACTTGATGGTGTGACCTATAAAATAGGGGTAAAATTACATCCGTGATAGGATTTTCTGAGCATCCAATGAGATAATTTGTATAAAATGCTTAGCTAGTTTTTATGAAATGTGTTGTTGTTGTTATTTGCCACTGAGTCAGACCTGACTCATAGCGACCCCTTCTTGGGTTTCTGAGGCAGTATCACTACAGAAGTAGATTGCCCAACCTTCCTTCCAAGGAGTGGCTGATGGGTTTGAACCACCAGCCTTCTGGTTAGCAGTCAAGTGCCTTAGACGCTATGGTACTAGAGCTCCCTTATGAAATGTAGACTAGGGGAAAGAGGGCATCATGTCCCAACCTTCAGTTTATCACACAGTTTGAACAATTTCAGTTTCATAAATATTTCCTGCATAGCTATCTTTTTTTTTTTTGCATTGAGTGTTATGCTCTCTCTTTGTGTGTGTGTGTGTGTGTGTGTGTGTGATTTGGGTGAAAGTTTACAAAGCAAATTCACTTTCCATACAGCAGTTCACATATGCTTTGTCTCATGACATTGACTACAATTTACCACAATGCAACAGCTCCCCTCCCACTGCCTCCAGATAGTTACCTCTTCCCTGTGTCCATCTCTCCATGCACTCCTGACCCCTGAGCTGTCTCCCTGTGCATAACCAGCCCCCTTTTCTCCCATGATTGTTCTCTCCAAGAAGTGTATCTACCTAGTGTAAATGTTCAGCTCATATGCTTATCTTTTGTTTGGCTAGAAGCCACAGGAGTGGGTTCAATTCTAGATCTGAAGGGCAGCTAGGGGCCATAGTCTCAGTGGTTCCACCAGGCTCTATCAGACCAGCAAATCTGGTCTTTTTTTTTTCAAATGATTTTGAGTTTTACTCCACATTGTTCTTCCTCTCTATCCAGGATCTCCTACATAGATCCCCCTCCAAGTGGTTGACAGTGGTAGCCAGGCACCATTTAGTTCTTCTGGTCTCATAGTCATATAGGCTGAGGATTGCATGGTGTACCAGTCACTTGGACTAATTGTTTCCATGAATCTTTAGTTTTCTTCATTCTTCTTTGCTCTGGATAAGAAAAGACCCATTGTTGCATCTAAATGGCTGCTTGCAAGTTTTTAAGATCCCAGTTGCTACTTGCCAAAGTAGGAAGTGGAACAATGTTTTGTGTAGTATGTTATGCCAATTGAGCTTGATGTCCTCTATGACTATGGTCCTAAGCACACTGGTTCAACTACTCGGTCCCTCTGGGAAGCTGGGTGTGACCAAGAAGTGACTACAACCTTGTCCCTTGTCAGCTCTACTATACACCTGGGAATTCTTATAGAACATACAAATACACTTGTAGAATCATTGTCTACCAACCCTTTACTTGGTCTTGGATGCACTCCCCCCTGCATAGACATACCTAATAGCTCAGCCTGTCCATCCATCTATCTACCTGTATACCCATGTTTGCCTTCACTGACAATGCAGTACTGTTTGTGCAAAAGGGTTCATCTTTGTTCTCTGTATCTTCCATGTACCTCTCTATGTCTTCCTCTTCCTCAATGTCACCATGTTAATCACTCATATTTGGTCTTTTTTCGTTTGTAGTTGTCCACATTTGCCAATTGATGTCTCTGGTTCCCTGTTTACAATCTTATAAGCTTATTTTACTTTGGATATGTCCATAGCTGTGATTTCTGGGTTATGTCATCTTGTGTATTAATGGTCAGCTGTTGTTTGCTATTATTGGTTCTCTGTTCAAAGGAGTCCCTTTAGTATCTCTTGTAAGGTTGGTCTGGTTTTAACAAATTCCATTAATTTCTGCTTATCTGGAAATCTCCTAATTTCACCAGCATATCTGAGGGACAATTTTGCCAGGTATATAATTCTTGGTTAGAAATTTTTCTCTTTCAGGGTTTTATATATACCATCCCATTGCCTTCTCACATGGTTTCTGCTGAGAAATCAGACATTATTCTTATCAGTTGTCCTTTGTAAGTAACTTTTTGTTTTTCCCCATGGTGCTTTCAGGATTCTCTCTTTGTTTTTGCTTTTGTTGAGTTTGATGAAGATATGTCTTGGTAATTTTCTTTTGGGTCTATCCTGTTTGGGGTTTGTTGGACTTCCTGAATGGATATATCCTCATCTTTCATCACATCAGGGAAGTTCTCTTCCAACAAATCTTGGACAATTTTTCCAGTGATTTTCTTTTTCTCTTCCTGTTCTGGAATTCTAATGACACATAGGTTATTCCTTTTTATGGTATTCCATGTGAACCTTAGGCTTTCTTCATTTTGTTTTTATCTTTTTTCTGATTTATCCCTTTCCAAAGAAGTATTCAGGTATTTGTCTTCAATCTCATTAATTCTGTCTTCCAT
>NW_006921760.1:3280339-3288192 GCF_000298275.1 Orycteropus afer afer
TGAGCAACTGAGGAACTCCTGATTGTAAAAGTTATCCACCTGGGGTGTTTCTGTTGCGAATAGCACAAAGCAATGTTCTGGGAAGTTCGCTCTCTCTCAGGTGCTTAGAATTCTGATGTTATGATTGGTTGGTTTGGCCACTCTGCAGGGCTCAAAAGGAGGCCTCTTAGAGGCAGAACTCTCTCTATCAAACCCAGCAGAAAGGTGGTGAGTGATGCAGGAGGGATGGTTGGTGTCAGGGTTGGTGAAAGGGCTGGAGGGAGGCAGCATATCTGGCCTCGCAGGAATAGACTTTGGGCTACTGTTGTTGATTCTGTTTTCCTTTGGCGGGGTTAGAGGAGGTCAGAAGATGTGGCCTCCTTGCCCTTTTAGCAGGCAGGGCAGGGCAGGGCAGGGCAGGGCACCTAGGCTCTGTCCAAGCACACAGACTGGGATGGAATTCCTGCTGGCCTAGAAGGTGGGTGGGTGTGAGAGATGGCCACACCTCCATTCACCAAGAAGGTGTGGGGTGTAAGAATAACAAGGGGAATATCACTCCTTCCCCGTTGTTGGTGTCCGGAATGTCCTCGTGGTTCCCAGCAAGTGGAGCCTGTTCTTAAGTCCCTGGAATCTGGGAGAATGCTGTTGCTTCAAATATCCAAAATGGTCAAACTGCTTGTAAACATTCAAAATGGCTGTGCCCTCTGGACAGGCAAAAGTCCACAGCTCAGCCCACCTACCTCTTCACTGCTTCCCCTTTTATTCACCAGCCACCAGTGCAGTCCTCCGTGCAGCTCCTGGCTAGCAGGGCTGATTTTTAGGTTAATTTGTAGGTCCTAACACCACTCAGCAATATTCAAGCTATCTGTGCCATCAGGATCACTGCCGGATTGCAGCTCTGTATGTCTCCTTTTTTGGTGTTTTCATGCAAATTCTTCTACTAGTTGGAGTTTAGTCCATTTCTTTATCCATCCCTTCAAAGCTCAGGGCTCCAGAATTATCTTCTGTATCTGTGTTAATTGGTTCCCCTTTTCTTTGTTGAAGAGGGTCTGTGTAGTCTTTCTGCCTATTCCACCATCTTACCAGAACTCCCTGCATACCTATTTTGTCTGAAGAGATGACCTGCATTCCTTAAAAGGGAATATGGTAACTGAGTTACATCAAATTTCAATTCTATGTAGATGATTATGGGATTCAGTGTAGAGGAATCAAAATGACAGAGTTGATACCATCTTTGTTGAATGTTTCTTTAACACAGTGGCTCAGATCATGGTTTATAGAACTAAAGCTACATGGGATTAAATCCTGCCTCTGGCACTTTCTGGCTGTGTGACCTTGGGAAAATTTCTTAACCTATCTGTGTTTTAATTTCTTCATAATAACAGGACCAATTTCGTAGAGTTGTTGTAGGAATTTAAAAAGTTCATTTTGTATAAAACTCAAAGAGTTGTGCCTGGCTTGGTGGTAAGTGCTCATTTACTAGTGGTGTAGTGCCTAAGGCATTTAACTGCTAACCAGAAGGCTGGCAATTCAAACCCACCAGCCACTCCTTGGAAGGAAGACTGGGCAATCTACTTCCATAGAGATACGGCCTCAGACACCCAAGGAGGGGTCACTATAAGTTAGAATCGACTCCATGGCAGTGAGTTAGTTTTTTTGCTTATCCTTATTTGTTGCAGTTTTCCCTGATAGGATGTATTATCATCTACTGGAGTTAAGTGGACATCTATATCAAGGCCTCACAAGTGAGTGCCTTGGTGGGTCACTGTGTTCTAGAATGTAGTCCTCCCTTTACAAGTTCAGTATCACAGTTTTGTAAATGCAATGAAATAAGCCTTAAGACCAATACATTCTGTACATGATAGTGGTTAAAACATGGACTCTAGAAATGAATATCTAAGTTGCTTTGGCTCAGATCTAATCAGTTTTCTTTTTGTTGGGCAACTTACTCAGTTTCCTGTCCTGTAAGATTGGGATAATAAGAGTTGTTGTGGTTACTTTGTGTCACTCTGACAGGAATAAACCACAAATAGAATAGCTTAAGCAAACAGGAGTTTATTCTCTTACAATTTTGGAGGCTTTAAGTCTGAGTTCAAAGTGGCAGGATCTAGGGGCTGGGTGAAAGCCCCTCAACCTTGGGCTTTAGCTCTGTCTCCTGCTCACCTCCCACTGAAGCTGGAGGCTTTTCTTCACTCAGACAGCTGCTGGCTGCTGAGACTGACAAGCCCAAGGTTGACAATAAAATGGCACAGTCCCAATGTTACCTAACAACATGGCAGGCCACTAATTCAAGTCCAGATGAAGTTCCAAGATCAGCAGGGCATGGCAGGGTGTTGAACAATGACGTGGCTACATGCAGGATTCAAACATGCCAAAAGACTCAAGACCATTCCCAAAGCTGTTTCTCATATACAGAAAGCAGACCACATTCCTAAAGTAGCTACTCAGCTGCTCCAATAGATTCCACCATGGACTTAATTACCAATCTCACCTTGGAGAATAACTACACCCATGTTTTTCTTCCTCCTTAGGGATGGGATGAGGATTATGTGAGGTACTTCATGTGAAGCGTTTATTTCATGGGCACAGATGACTTAAAACAAAACAACAACCAAAAAAACCAAAAACAAAACCAAAAACAAAGTCATTGCCATTGAGTTGATTCTGACTCATAGTGACCCCCTTTGGGCTTCCAAGGTGATAAATTTTTATGGAAGTAGATTGACCAGTCGTTCTTCTGCACAGATGACTAAGACTTGTAATTTCTATGTTCTCCTTTCTGAGTACATGGGAAGACAGCATTTCCCAGCAACTCTTGCAGTTAGATGTGACCACGTGACATTCTGGCTATTGCCATGTGAGCATGAGTGATGTTTATCAATTCAGACTGGTCCCACAAACCACCCATGTGCAATCCTAGCTCTTTTTCTCCATCTACAAATTGAATGCAGATGTCTCCAAGGACCTCGGGGATGTTGATGCCAATAATAGGAGAGACCTAAGTTTCTGATTGAATGTGTGGGTTACAGCCTCCCTGCCCTTCCTCATCCAAGGCCCACACTGGATCGGCAGTGAGTGAGAAACTTTAAAAACTTTTTAAAACTTTAAAAACGATTTAGTTAAGACACTGAGTTTTTTTTTTTTTTTTTTTTTTTTAAAATAGTACTTGGCTTATCCTGAGTAATATAGTACAGTAGCCACTCAAAACGATCAACAAACATTAGCTAATAGCCATTATAGCCAATCACACCATGATGCTCATGGTCATGTTCATTCCCCATGTGTGGCTCCACATGAGAAATTACATAAGGCCTCAGAAAACTTCTTAGAATTTCTTTGAGCAAAGAAATCAGAATGAAGGGAAGTGGTTAGACCTCAAACAATTTTATCTACAATGACACAGAAAAACTCCATTTGCCCCTCAGTAGTGAACTCCTTTCCATTGACTATAAACTTCTGCTTTCTGATCCTAAGTCATTCAGGAGCTGGGTAAACACTGACACATTTCTCCTCACTTTTATAGATGGCATGCCCATCAAGCTCGGCATGCTAACACATCCTTCCTTCAAACAAGATTCAATGTGTTTGATGAGGTATCAGCTCTGGCTGGGTTAGGAAGAATCAATTTGCTTTTCTCTGTTAAGTTGGCTCACCCTAATGTGCCAAGTTGATGGTATTCATATGTGGTTTGAGATATGCTAACATAACTTGTGCTTCTCTGAGGCTATCCCATAATCATCTTAATTGGAAGTTTGAGATTTCACCCCAAAATCTTAAAGAACTGACTGGGTGACATGATAGGGTATACGTTTGGAATAGATTTTAATAGTTTTATCTTCAGAGAGTAACGTTATTTTTAAGTTCTTAAGGTCATCCCACTGTTACATGCTATTGCCCAACTGTTTTGAATACTGTTTATTTTTGTGCCTCCAACCCTTCAATGAGGTTATTTGACATAATTGGACATTCTTTTACATCTCAGCATTCCTGGGAATCTGCCTCCTTGTGAGCTTATTTGGCGTTGGTGCTTTGAGAATCTTGACTCTCTCTATGTGGTAGGTGGCATGACTTACTGGCTCAACACAGCTGAAACAATGGATTCCTGAAGGGTTAGAGTGAGCATTCTAAAACAGGAAAAAGATAAACTCATGCCCTCCCATTCCTATAATTCTTTATGAGGCAGCTATTATGTACTGAACACCTATTAGGTGCCAGAAAGCAAGAGTATAATTATAAATAAGTTGCACTCCTGCCCTGGGGCATCCCATAAGCTATGAGGGCTTGTAATTACTGCTATTACAATGAGTGTTGTTTTAAATGGCTAACTTGTTATTTTGTTTGTGTAAGGAACTTTTAAATAATATATAATGTTTTTGCCCCTTTTTACTGATCCATAACTCAGTGAAGTGCACACATCTTAGATGTAGTACTTAATGAATTTTTATAGATGTCTGTGCCTGTGGAGGTCTTCTGCAGCAATTTTGGCCGATGCAATACATCATTTGATTTCTTGACTGCTGCTTCCATGGGCATTGACTGTGGCTCCAAGTAAAATGAATTGGGCAAATCTGTTGTACTGGTATTACACTGGGCAAATATTCTCCAAAAGACCTCTTAAAAGTGTTAAAGAGCAAAGATGTCAACTTTGAAAACGAAAGTGTGCCTAAATCAATTGCCTCATATGTGTGAGAAAGCTGGAATAAGGAAGACCAAAGAAGAAGTGATGCCTTTGAAGTATGGCGTTGGCAAAGAATATTGAAATACCACGGGCTGCCAGAAGAATGAACAAATCTGTCTTGGAAGAAGCATAGCCAGAATGCTCCATGCAGGTGAGGGTGGCCAGACTTCATCTCTCATTTGGTAACGTTGTCAGGCGGGACCAGTCCCTGGAGAAGTATATCATGCTTGGTAAAGCAGAGAGTCAGGAGCTCTGGTGGCATAGTGCCTAGGGCACTTGACTGCTAACCAGAAGTTTTGCGGTTCAAACCCACCAGCCACTCCTCAGAAGGAAGATTGGGTGATCTACTTCCATAGTGGTACCACCTCAGAAACCCAAGGAGGGGTTGCTGTGAGTCTGAGACGACTTGATGACACATAACAACAACAAAGCAGAGAGTCAGTAAAAACAGGGAGACCCTCAATGAGATGGATTGACACAGTGGCTGCAATGATGGTCTCAAAGAACTCTTGCGTTTCATTTCAAAGTAGTGTAGTAGTGGATAAAAGTGATAGTAGAGGAGGCTGAAGCTTCAAAGAGAGAACAGGACAGGAGATGTATAACTCCTGGGAATTATCAGAAACACTGAGGGAGCACTTCCTGAGGCCATGAAATGGGAAGTTCAAGGCAATTTTGCTTATTCTCATGGGGCAGGAAGATAATGAAAATATATGATACATAAAGAATTATGCCACACAGGCAATAGTAAAGACATGTAAAAATGTGGAGGCAATGATTAAGACTGCCCACTGGAGAAGGGAAAGGGACTTTCTAGTAAAGCCTTTCCATACTGTCTATAGTGACTCAGCTAAATCAGTAGATGTTTCCCAGGTGAACAAAGGGCTGGTGGTGAACATTTCAGGAAAGTAAATCGGTATTTATGAAAGCATAGCAGTGTGAAATGGTCTTTATTTATATATATTTTAAATCCATTCAACCAGCTTTTCTGAGTGTTCCCTAAATGCCAGGCTGCGTACCAGTCAGGAAACAGGAGGGTTTCAGATTGGCTCACTTGCAAGTAGCAGGAGAGGATAGTAATTCAGAGCATAGACCATGGCGTCAGACTGACTTGAATTCAAATCCTGGCTCTACTACTTCTGAGTTGTGTAAACTTGGGCAAGGTAGCCAATCTCTTTGTGTCTTAATTTCCTCATCTATGAATGGCTTTCTATGAGTATACATGAGAAAATTGATGTAAAGCGCATTGTCCAATACCCTGCATATAATCAGTGCTCAACAAATGTCAGCTACCAGTGCTTCTTCTATGCTGTTAATTTGGTATGAATGAGGACAGATTATGTGCATGTGCGCATAAGATAATAAGTGTATGTAACCACTGACAGGGCCTTTTGTGAATCTTTATGGTGAAAGCAAGACGTCTTTCCAAGCTCCTCTCCTGGAGCCGGAGGGTGGACCTCTGATTCTTGATCTCATGCCATTGGTTATATAGAGTTTTCACAGAGGCATCACAAATTTGTTTGTTTCCCAGAGGGTAGGGAGGGTTGCTGGGTCCCCACCTCAGATACATCTGCACTGCAGCTTTTCTGGGTGAACAGGCCACTCCCTCCTGATTTGTTATCAAGCTAAGTGGGTCTCCTCCCTTTCCTTTCTGGAGCTTTTGCAGCTGTTCTTGGAAGGAGATCCACTTGAAAGAGCTTGTTAGGGACCAGGAACAGCTGGGATTTTTAATGATCTGTCAGCAGTACATAGCAAAGTTCCAACACCCTGAGGTAATGGTGGGGGTGGAGGGAGTCTCAGAGGAGAAGCTGATCATGCAATAAGCTGAAACCCCCCTGAAATAATAGTGATGTGGCTATTGTAAGGCTAGCAGGCTGGAGGAGAACATGGAGAAGGCTGATGGGAAGAGAAGTTCCTCTCCAGGGATGCTTTCAGAGTGAGCACATGAGATCCGGTAGGGATTCTTTTAGTAGAGCAGTAGGGGAGAAATCCTGATGTCCAGGAAATTACAGCTCATAATTAGTTAGGCAGGGAATCAATAGTCATGTCGATTGTCATTTGCTTGTAAATTGCACACCTGGTGTCTCTCAGATTAGCTTGGCCACAAGACTGGGATTGCTTCTCCTGAAGGTTATGAGTAATGATTACTCTCTGTCCCATCACCAGTCACAGTATCATTCCTAAGACCTTGAGCTAAGAGTGATCCCTGATGACAATGCCCTTATTCCTACAAAGAAACTGGATTCTACCAATTACCTGAATGAGATGGCAGAAGATTCTTCCCCAGAGCCCCCAGCCAGTCAACAGCTTGATTTCAGCCTTGTTAGACCCCAAGCAGAGTACTCAGCCAAGACTTCCTGGACCTCTGACCTACAGAACAATGAGCTAATAATTGGTTTTGTTTTAAGCTGCTAAATTTGTTATAATTTGTTATACAGCAAAAGAACACTAATACAGGTGGGAACAGTGAAGAGTTCATCGTGAGATTATACCTAACAGATTCTAAGACCCTCACAGAGGTGTTAGCTTCCCAGGGTTGGGACCATGTCTGTGTTTTGTTTTGTTTTTAATTGTGGTTTAGATGAAAGGTTATGGAGCAAATGAGTTTTCCATTCAACAATTCATACACATTTTGTTTTGTGACATTGATTGTAATTACAGTGTATCAGTACTCTTCCCACTTCCTTCCTGTGTTCCCTGTTTCCTGCATCCTTCTTTCCAGATCCTTTCTGCCTTTTGAGCTTTGTTTTTTGGCAAATGCTGCCCTTTTGGTTTTGTATGGTTGATTGTTCTATGGAGTGCGTCCCTTCCTGATGTTATCATTCCCTTTATAGGCCCCTGTCTCTTCTCTGGCTGAAAGTTCATCTAAGGGCAAGTTCATTTTCAGGTTTGAAGGCTATCTAAGGGCCATAGTCTTAGGGGTTCCACCAGTCTCTACCAGACCAGTAAGTTTGGTCTTTTCTATGATTTTCAGTTTTGTTCCACACTTTTCTCCCACTCTATCCAGGACCTACCATTATGATTCCAATCAAAGTAGTTAATAGTTGTAGTTGGGTACCATCCTGTTCTCTTGGGGACTATGTCTATTTACAAATGTGTATCCAGCACCTATCACTGTGCCTGGAACATAGAGGAAGATAAACAAATATAGGTTGAATGAATGGATATATGAATGATCAGTTTTAACTTTTCCACATCA
>NW_006921760.1:3292209-3305496 GCF_000298275.1 Orycteropus afer afer
CTCCGTATGTCTCCTTTTTTGGTGTTTTCATGCAAATTCTTCTGCTAGTTGGGGTTTAGTCCACTTCTATATCCTTCCCTTCAAGGCTCAGGGGTGCAAGATTATCTTTTGTGTCTGTGTTAATTGCTTTCCCTTTTCTTTGTTGAAGAGGGTCTGTGCAGTCTTTCTGTCTACTTCGCCATCTTGCCAGGCTCCTGAATTATATCTTGAATTAATTCTTTGAACATCTTAGTACAAAGCTTTGAAAGGCTTTTTTCCTTCTAGGAATCAACTATATTCAACAAGTTCTGGTAAATCTGTCAAACTTAGAACACAGAGTCCTTGAGATTCTTGTATGCTTATGGGCTCCTATTTTCACAGTGGTTGTAACAATCTTATAATCGAGATGAGTCATTCTCCAAAATCTTCAGAAGGCATTAGATTGCTTGGTTAGAGTAATTACCAGGTGCTTTCTTGACAGGCTGATGGGACCAATCAATAAGGTCAAACAGAATTTATTTCCTGTCAGAAAGGAGTGTCTAACAGCAGAGTCCTCCTGTGTGGCATGAGCAGAGACTTGTTCCAGTTTCCCCAGAGTCTAGATTTTAAGCAGCCAGGAGGTTAAGCAGCTTCTCAAACCCTGAGGTGCCCACACGTTTTCTGTGTGGTAAGCTGTTACTGACGTTCTGCCGTCTTAAATCGGTCTTCTACTCATAGAGACCCTATGTGACACAGTAGAACTGCCCTGCAGTGTTTTTTTATTTTATTTATTTATGTTTTAAAATTGTGATTTGGGTGAAAGTTTACAGAGTGAATTGGTTTTCCATTCAATAATTCATACACACTTTATTTTGTGACAATCATTACCATCCACATAAAATGACAATACTCTTCCTTCTTCCTCCCTATGTTTACCATTTCCCTTTGTCCTTCTTTCCTAGTCCTTCCTGACTTCTTAGCTTTATCCCTGGGGAAATGCTCCTCTTTTAGTTTCCTGTGGTTGATTGTTCTAATAAGCGTGTCCCTCCCTGGTATTATTGTCACCTTATAGACCTGTCTGTCATTTGGCTGAAAGTTGAGCCAGAGGAGTGAGTTAAGTTCCAGGCTTAAAGAGTGTTTAAGGGCCATAGTCCGGAGGGTCTCACTAGTGTCTATCAGACCAGTAAGGCTAGTCTTTTTCATGATTTTGGGTTTTGTTCCACGTTTTTCTCCCACTCTATGCAGGACCTACTAATATGATCCCTTTCAGAGTGCTTAGCAGTGGTAGCTGGGCACCACCTAGTTCTTCTGATCTCAAGGTCATGGAGGCTGGGGTTCACATGGACCATTAGTCCTTGGGACTAATTTTTTTCTTGCATCTTTGATTTCTTCACTCATCTTTGCTCTGGACAAGGAGAGACCAAAAATTGCACCTTAGATGGCCACTAACAAGCTTTGAAGACTCTAGTTACTATTCAACAAAGTAGGATGTAGAACATTATCTTTGTGGATTTTGTTATGCCAATTGACCTTAATGTCTCCTGAGACTATAGTTCTGAGCCCCCTTGCCCAGTGACTCATTCCTTCAAGGTGTTTGGTTGTGGCTAAGAAGTTTTCATAACTTTGCACCTGTATGCTCTGTTATCATCATGGATACATTTGCAGCACATATAAATACACATGTAGAAATAACCTTTGCCAAAACTATTTATATTCATGGTTGTAGTCTCATTCGCCTCCCCACCTCTGTTCAGCTTGAATGTCTATGTATCCACTTGTAGATTATTTCTGTTACTGTTATTTCAGGATCATGTACATAATATTATTTGCCTTTGTTGTTTTTAAATATCACGCTCTTCCCATTGTCTTCCTCTGCCTTAATCATTCTGTGTTGACTTTTCCCTTATTATATATTACCTTCCTCTTCACCCAAGTTAGTACATGTCTACCCTCTAGTTAGTGATTTATATTCCTTGCCCTTCCACCCTTGGTAACCTTCAAAGAATAATTTTTTCTGTGTGTAAACTTTTTTCTTGACTTTTTACAGTAGTGGTCTCATACAATATTTGTCTCTTTTGTGACTGACTAATTTTATTCAGCATAATATTCTCTAGGTCATTCCTTGTTATGACTTGTTTCACAGATTCATTGTTATTCTTTAATGCTTGTAGTATTTCAGTAGTATTTAGGTATGTACCTAAAATTTATAGAAAAATTCAACACCTCAACAACAAAAAGACAAACAATCCAATTAAAAAATGGGCAGAGAACATGAATAGGAGACACTCTGAAGAAGACATTCAGGTGTCTAACAAACATGTGAAGAAATGATCACAATCATTAGCCATTAGATAGATGCAAATCAAAACAGCAATGAGATACCATCTCACTCCAGCATTAATAACAAAGTTCAAAAAAACAGAAAACAATAAATGCTGGTGGGAGTATGGAGAGAATGGAACCCTCATGCACTGTTGGTGGGACTGTAAAATGGTACAACTACTGTGGAGACTAGTATAGCTCTTCCTTAAAAAGTTGGAAATAAAAGTAACAGTATGGCCCAGCAATCCAACTACTAGATATATATCCTAGAAAAATGAGAGCCATGACACAAAGAAATATATACACACCAATGTTAATTACAACATTATTGACAATAGCAAAAAGATAGAAGCAGCCTAAGGGCCCATCAGTGGGTGAATGCATAAACAAACCATGGACCATAATGTTTTCTAGGCGGCAATCTTTATGGAGGCAGATTGCCAGATCTTTTCTCCCTTGGAGTGGGCTGGGTGGGTTCAAACTGCAGACTTTCCAGTTAGCAGCTGGGTTCTTAACCATTGTGCCATCAGGGTTCCTACTAAGCCGTCACCTACATTTTGGCAATGCAGGGAGGGGTTGGGGAAACCACAGATGATAAATCTGGTATTTGAATCCAGGTATAACTGCTCACATGGCCCAAATGATTTGTGTCTGAGTGCTGACCAAAGGTTGGTGGTTTGAACCCACCCAGCACTACTGTGGAGGAAAAGGCCTGACAATCAGTTATATTAAGATTACTGCCAAGAAAACCCTATGGAGAAGTTCTACTCTGTAACACATGGGATCACCATGAGTTAGAATTGACTCAACAACAACTAACAACAACATAATTCCAAGAGAAAACTTCCTATTGTATAAACGAACTACTTCCCGTCACTGTCAGGGACAATTTATTTTGTGTGGGTTGATTAATCTGCTTACTCATCAATAAGTCAATCAATTCGAAAAAGATTTTTAAGTAACAGGAGGTGTCAAACCCTAATTTACATGTTGAGGACACCAAATCTGATTTCTTGGAGCTCATATTCTAGGTGCAGAAATAGTCCTCCATTAAAACAAACCACCAAATACATACTTATTGTTATGCTTATTATAGCTGAGACCTGAAAAACAAAAAAAAGTAAGTACAATTCCTGGCATGCAATAAATATTGAATTAATTAAAAACATAGTCCTCAGGGACCTCACAGCCTATTAGTTCAGATTCAAGACAATGTGATTTTTGGGGAAGGAAAATATTTTGGCTACAGCTACAAACTAAAACTCTCTTTGGATGGTCTTGATGTGGAAGAAGTGTTGGACACAGGTCTGTCTTCTCAGCTTCTTATACGTACAGATGTTTTTCTTCTCTGAGCTCCCTGTGAATGGGGTGTACTCCCAAAACCAAGGACAATCAGAACCCAGACAGGAAACAGGACCTGACCATGAGGTCAGTGACTAGTGGATGAGCTCATTCCTTGGCCAAACAGCAAGCTGAATTGCTGTAGGGGATGTGTTTTTGCACTAAAAAACCTGGTCATGATTTTTCAGAGTGAGCAACAGCAATTTGAAAAGTAGGAAAAAGGCAAGAAAGCTTTAAATACATCTGTGTCAGATAATCCCTGGATCTAGTAATAAACATGGAGTGTTCCTGAATCAGGTGGGCCCGACACAGGGAAAATGTTGCTGAATACTTCCTGTTTATTACCCTTGCGGTTTTCCTCCACCTCCTATCTCCCCCTGGGGAACTTCCAAACAACAAATGCAAGCCTTATCTCTACTAGAGACAAAGGTAGTGATGGTTTCTTGAAGGAGTTTTCATAAACGGAATATATGAATTTTAATAGATGGATTGGTGCTCAGTTGGAAAAACTAAGAAAAGGATGAGAGAGAGAGTTGAAATAGAATGTTTCCACCAAGAAAAACGAAGTGGGAGGGTGCGATGGGGTTGTTACCTTTCCAGGCATCCCTGTAGGGCTGTTGGATGTTTTCACAGGGCCTGCACCATCTTGCTTCCTATTTGATGGTTGGGCTTTTCCACTTGGCAAGACAATCTCTGATTAGAATACTGAAAGCCATAAAATGGAAGGTAATAGCAATTCTTGTTGAACTTGGGGTCATCTATTAACCTTTCTCTTAATGGGATTGTGTTTTGAGACAAGAGAACACCCAAATTTTATATCTTTAAGTATAGCAACGTTCAATCACAAGTGATATCAAATCTTTAGAAGGACAGAAAATGATTAAAATAAAGGCAAGCAAAACAATCAATACAAGCTTATATACCAAAAGCAGCATCACCATTACCTAGTCACCTTGGAAAGTTATACCTGATTCCTGTGACTCTACCACTTAAAAGACATTTTTGGAATTTCTAATTTTTTTTTTTCTAAATTCCTTTACAGTCATAGTATGTGCCTTTCAATAAAGTAATTCTCATTACTTTCTAATTATTCTTTGTTTCAAAAAAACATTTCCATATTAGGAAAGATTGCAAGAGATTTAGAAAAAAGAAGTACAGTTGTTGTTTTAGCATGGAAAAAAGAAACTATATTTTTTTAAATTATAAAACAACATACACTCATGGTAGAGAATTTAGAAAATAATAATAAACCAAATAAGAAAATTAGAATATACCAAAAAAAGAAAATAAGAATATACCAACACTCAAAGAAAAATACTAGCAACACTTTTTAGATTTTTTAATGCACACATATGTGGCAGGTTGATGACTTGTTTTCACTGCTCAGAGAATGAAAAAATAATTAATTTCCCCACTTCTTCAATTCCACTCTCCGATTTCTATCCTCTTCTCTCAATACACATGCATATTTCTGGGGGAAAAAAGGCCATTCATACCTTTTGATTCTAAGGTTTAAGCTCATCTACGTGTGGATTCATGTATATTTTTAGTATACGTGTGTATGTGTATGTGCTTTGGATTTGAGGGATGGAGACTATTTGACAGGTTGTTTGGGTCTTAGGAGTTACCTGTCCTTGGGAGGTGCAGACAGTTGAATGTTTAGCTACCAACTGAAAGGCTGGTGTTTCAAATCCACTCAGAGGCTCCTCAGGAGAACGGTCTGGCAATTCACTTCTGAAATATGGTAGCAAACCCTGTGGAGCACAGGTCTACTCTGATACACATGGGGTCACAATGAGTATGAATCAACTCAATGGCAACTGGTTTGGTTTGGTTTTAGGGGTCATTGGAGAAATAATCATTGAAGGTCTTAGTTTGGAAAATTAGTCTCATCATGGAATTAAGGCAGAATTGTCTTCCATGAGAAGGTGAGAGAGAAAATGGAGCTTAACTAGGCAACATGGGGTGGTTCTAGAGGAGACCTGAAGTCTCCATGAGAGCTTAAAAGGACAGAATGATGGCAGGTTTCCCAAGAGTCAGAGACCTGTGTACTCCCCCCAGTCCCTTTTTAGTGGCCAGAACACTGATGGGGCTGTATGATGGTGTGTCCCTGAGCACAGAACACTAAACATCACTATTTTGAGAACAGTGGCAGAAGCCTGTGACAAATTGAGTGCTACAAGAGGCATTTGTCTTCCCACCTTCCTTCCAGATTGCAGTCTTGTCCATATCAAGCTGTACTTTGAGCAGTTATGACAGCAGGGGCAATTACCATGGCTAAGGACCAAATGGCTCTCCCATATCTTGGTACTATATAGTCGTGGGATAGTAGTAAGGTACAAAGGTGTGTGTGAGGGGCAGAGAAGGGGTCCTAACAGTCCCCACATGGCTCTTTCTGATGAAGCTCTAAGTCTGATTTCATCTGATTTAGAAAAATAAAGAAATGTGATAGTCCTTGCACCTCCATGTAAGGAGCAAATTCCTGCCTGATATAGATGTGTGTATGAAAGCACAATAAGAATGGAATCACACTGTATAATGCATCCCGATCATTTCATGGTGTTAAATATTCTCTTGCAATGTAACTTAAAATAGCTGCATAGTAACTCACTGTGCAGCCAAAGTAGAATTTATCCACTTCCCAAAAACTGGATATTTAAATACTCTCTACTGGTCTCCATTATAAAAACTTCTGAGATAAAAAATGCTATTGCTACATACCATTACTCACATTCATGATTATTTCATGAAGATAATTTCTGGAATTCCTGGGTCAAGGGCTTTACAGAATTCTAAAGTTGTCGAGCTCTTGATGTTGTTGGTAGTTGCCATAGAATTGATTCTGAGTTATGGTGACACCACGTGTGCAGACTAGAACGTTTCCATAGGAATTTCAAGGCTGTGCCCTTTTGGAAACTGATAATCGGGTCTCTCTTCTGGATGTCTCTGGGTAGGTTTGAATCACTAAACTTTTAGCTAGTAGTTGAACTCTTAATTGTTTGCACCACATAGGGACTCCTGAATTCTTGATGTATTTATTGATTACTTGTCCCACAGAAAGAGAACATCAACTTACTTCACACCAGAAGAATAGGAGATTGTCCACTTCTTGATATTCTCTTAAATCTGGGAGGTAACATTTTTTAAATATTAGCATTTGAACTGGGGGAAAAATGGCACTGTGATCCTTTAAAACTTTTTTTTTTAAAAAAAGTAATTATTTCTGTTAATTGCCCATCTTGATTTTCAGACTTTTTATTGGTCTATTAACTTGATCCATCTTCAAAAGATGAACATTTGCCCCACGGCAGAGAGACTACAGAAAATGCTGTGCCCTCTAGTCAGATTGCCTCACTTGGATACACTGGGGGGGGGGGGTGTACTGGGAAATATTCCTAGCTTAGCCAGTATTTCCCAATAATAACTCTGCACTAGGAGAAGAAGGGAGTTCTGAGTTCTGGTGGTGCAGTGGTTAAGGCATTTGGCTGCTAACCAAAAGATTGGTGGTTCTAACCCACCAGCTAGTCCACAGAAGAAAGATGGGGCAGTTTGTTTATGTAAAGATCTACAGCCTTGGAAACCCAATGGGGGTCACTATGAGTGGAATTGACTTGATGGCGTAAGATAGGAGAGGAGGCTCACATCTTGGGGGTAGCTAGCCATCTCTGTGACAACTTTTTGGTAATTATGTGCACTTGGATAGGTTGTTTAGGCTTGCCAGGTGTCCACATTTTGATCTGTAAACTCAGAGAAGATCATAGCATCTACTTCTCTGAGTTGTTGTTGGAGGACTAAATGGGACTGGTCTGTGCACTATGTTGGTACATACTAAAATTTCAGGAAGAGTCAACTGTTATTATTAATATCTAAATATTTATATTTTAAGATCTCTATATTGGGATCTGAAAGAGCTCGGGTGGTATAATGGTTAAGCGCTTGGCTTAACCGGTAGCTTGGCAGTTTAAACTCACCTGGTGGCTCTGGGGGAGAAAGATCTGGCCATCTGCTCCCATAAAGATTACAGCCTAGAAAACCCTGTGGAACACTTCTATTCTGTCACATACGGCCACTGTGAGTTGACATCGACTCAATGGCTCCTGACAATAACCACAACTTTGGGCTTTAAGTTTAAAAACTACAGGCATTGCCCTTAATTCATTTTCTTACTTTCTTAGTAACATCTCATTTTCCTCAATCTGATTTTACACTTAAAATATATATAGATAAAAAAAAATCGAAAGATTGCAATAGACAACAGAGAAGAAAATCCACATTTTTCTTTATTCCTTGTTGTCTGTCTTTATCTGCATACATTGTCATCATCTTACATACAGACTTTTATATGCTAATTTGTGCATTGTATTAATTTTGATACTGATATTTGACTGCCATCTTTGATGTCTGAATGGTATTCCCTTGAGCAGATGTTCTGCAATTTATTTAATGATTTCTTTATTATTGGATATTTGGGGGTATTTCTAATTTTTGGTTACCATAAATGCCATTGTTGTAAACATTGTCCTTCACATGATGTTTTCCATATTTTGACTTATTCCTGAGGGTTTATGACCAGAAATGTATTGCCAACTGTATTTCCAAAATGACAATGCCACCCACAAACGAAAAATACATTTTATGGCAGCCCAGGTACTGTGTTTCTCTAGCTCCTGGTTATAATAGTGTGCAAACTTACATAAAGTAACCTCATTGCCTTTTGATTTATATTTCTTTCATTACTTGTGAAGAACAATTTTTCTCTTCTACTTGCTGGTGGTAGTTGTTCTTTCTCTTTTGTGATTTTCTAGAACCATTATGATAGCTTCTTGAATTGAATTATCTCAAAAATAGTTTTCTATCCACTTCAAAACACCATTACATTGTCACCAACTGTTATTTAGTGCCTACCTTATGCACAGAACTGTCCAGGCTCTTGGTGTGGGCATAATCATAGGAGAGCAGTGGATTAGACAATAAAGGGCAGAGGAGCACCAGAGAGATGGGCCTTGGTCAGTAGACTAGATGCATTAAAGGAGGGTGTGATGAGACTGAGCGCCTTCCTGGATATTTACTGGCATTTGACTAATTCTTCGGTGAATTGCCTATTTAACTTTTCTATTTTTCTATTTTTTTCCCTTTAAAAACTTATGGGTTTTCTTTCTATATTTTTATCGTACATGTGGTGTATCTATATTTATGCCAAAAAGAAAAAAAACTCACTGCATCGAGTCACATCCGACTCATAGTGAGCCCTTCTTGGGTTTCCAAGGCAGTATCACTAGCAAAGTAGTTGCCCAACCTTCCTTCTGAGGAGTGGTTAGTGGGTTTGAACTACCAGCCTTCTGGTTAGCAGTCAAATGCCTTAGGCACTGTGCCATCAGAGTGCCTTCTATGTTGTTGTTGTTTTGTGCTGTCCAGTTGGCCCCGACTCATAGCGACACCTCCTTGGGTTTCTGAGGTGGTATCACTACGGTAAATTGCCCAACCTTCCTTCTGAAGGAGCACCTTCTATATCTGTAGATATATACAATATGTGTGTGTGTGTATATATATATATGTTGTTGTTGTTATGTGCCATCGAGTCGGCCTGTATATATACACACATACATACAGGCACACCATGGAGATATTGCATATTTGCTTCCAGAACACCATAATAAAGTAATAAAATATTGCAATAAAGCAAGTTAAGGGTTTTTGGTTTCCCAGTTCATATAAAAGTTATATTTACACTGTACTGCAGTCTATTAAGTGTGCAATCACATGAAAAAGTTTAAAGCATTGTGAAAATTACCAAAATGTGACACAGAGACATGAAGTGAGCACGTGCTGTTGGAAACATGGCACCCATAGACTTGCTCCATGCAGGGTGGTCACATACCTTCAATTTGTGAAAAACACAGTGGCTGTGAAGTGCCTACAACATTTGGTCCTATTCTCTTCTAATATTTGCACAGTTTTTAAATTTGACTTGGAATTTATGTTTCCATATCGTGCAAGGTAGAGATATAATATAATAATATATGTAATAAATATATAGGAGCTCTGGTAGCATAGTGGCTAAAGCACTTGACTGCTAACCAGAAGGCTGATGGTTCAAACCCACCAGCCACTCCTCGGAAGGAAGGTTGGGCAATCCTACTTCCGTAGTGATACTGCCTCGGAAACCCAAGGAGGGGTCGCTATGAGTCGGGGCCGACTCAACGGCACATAACAACAACAACAACAACAATAAATATATATTGATACACATATAATTTAATAAAATATAATAAAATTTTCTCAATGCTTAACGGACTTTCTTAGTACCAATCATGGAAATAGAATATTGGTCTTAACAGGGCCAGAGTACACAGCCACTGCTGTTTGGTGCCAAAATAGGTGTTAAAGTTTAGTACATAGGCTTTTAACAAGAGTTCTCATCCCCCGCTTCCTGACTGTTAACCTTGGCTTAGGATCAAGTGTTCATCTAAACTCCACTCTCAGAATGAGGGGTCATAGAGAGGGAAGGGTTGAGACTTGGCCATGAGGAAAGGCTTTATGTTCAGCCCCTGACGCTCAGCTTGAGCAGGGAGTTACCTACCATCATGTCACAAGACGGTGTGTTTCTAGGGAGAGTGTCTGGGCTCTCACCTGCTGGAACTGAGACTCTGACCAAGAAGACTAAATGTTAAACTTCCCTCATTAGCCTTTGTGTTCATGTAGCCTCTTTTACTCTGTGGGAGCACCAGGGATTCGTGGCTTGAGTTATTTCCAAATGGAATTCCAGACTCTCTTCAATCTGGAGACTTTCTTCCTCCAATGACTGCCATTTTTGACTTTTCTTCCTGAGGGAAAGTACTTCTACCTTGGCTCACAGTGTATTTTCCTCCCTGGTGAACACTGAAGTGAAGCATTCATTTATCTTTTCTGCAATGTCCAACTCTTCTGGCAAGTGACCTTCCTTCTTATCTTGGCAAAACTCTGCTGAGTCCTTAGTTGACCTATCATTTCTTTTATAGTAGTAAAAGGGTTGTTCTATTATTTATCTTAACTTCTCATAAAATCTTCATTTCGTTTTCTATGTTATTTTTCTTATCATGTTGGTGCACTTTGTACACCCTGCAGTAAACCTCCCCTTCCTTCTTGGTAGGGCACCTGATGTATATATTTTTATAACTCTGATGGCTTTTCCTTATCTCTGATTACTTTGTGTTAAATTGGCTCGGTCTGACTGGGGGCATTCACACACATGATTGCTTTAGTGGCACGGTGACCTTGCTGCAAAGTTCTTCTAGTATTGCTGATGAACTATCTGAGAAATGCTAACTTCAGCATAGTGGGTGACCCATGTCAGGGATGGGAGTGGGACATAGTCCTGACTTCAGACCTGTAATTTGCTTGCTCAGTTGAGTCTCAGAGAAGCTAATGTAACACGGAATAATGCCTCCTGGCTATAGCTAAGAAGGAAGTAGGGTGATTTTCCACTGTAAATTACAGCATGCAATCATTAAATAGGCCAATCGTCAGAGAGGTTGGTGAATTTCCAAATTGAAGCTATGGTTCCTTTGACTCAGCCTGCATGTGACTTTGCCAAGGTCATAATCAATGGGCAAGATAGGGTCAATGGTCATTGGGGCCAGCCCTGGGCCCTGAAATATCAGTGGAGCACATATTGGTCAGTGGGCACTCTTCCCGAGATTACCTATAGTGCAGTTGCAATGAGTTAGAAATGCTTGGAAGATGAGATCAGTAGAGTCTATTTGATTGCTTCTACTACTTAGAACTGTTTTTCTTTCTCCTTTCCTCCCATGCTCCTTACCTCTCTGCCTTCTTTATGATGACCTAACCAATGCTGGGCTAAAATTGTTAAGCAGGTAGAGGTGATTTCCAGTGTCACCTCCTCTTCCATTCAGACACTCTGCTTCTCCCGAGCCTCAGGTGCTAAGGTTTATCATGTTTATTCTTTGTTTTCTAGATTACTCTATCTTCTCTCTTCCTAACACTGTATTGCTTTTCTTGACTTCTGTTCTTTCTTTCAAACATATGCCCCCATGGTTCTATTACCACCGAATATAATGAATGGTTGGCTGGACAACCTAGCTAACTATTCACGTAAGGTGTTGTAACATTGAACAGATAACCCAGGAATGAGTTACAAATATAAGAATTTCTACCACTAAGGAGTTTTGTGTCTTATTTAGCTACCTATTTCTAACCTAGCGATCTTGCGCTAACGTTCTTTTTTGTTGTTGTTGTTACGTTTAAATATCTAGTTTCTTTATTTTTCCTTGGATGAGTTTTGCCATAGTATTTGTCCTGTCTTTAACGAATTGAATAATGAATTTTTGACATGGATTTACTCTATTATGAGTAAAAGGCTTTTTTATTAACTTTTTGAAAATTACAGTATGAAAGTAGACATCTACTTGCATGCTATCCTTCCCCGCTTAACTTGCCTCCAATGTCTGCATTCTCTAAAGAACTTCTCCAATAGCTCCTGTTGTTGTTGTTTTTATGTGCCATCTAGTCAGACCCGACTCATAGTGACCCCTCCTTGGGTTTCCAAGGCAGTATCACTACGAAATTAGATTGCCCAACCTTCCTTCTGAGGAGTGGCTGGTGAGTTTGAACCACCAGCCTTCTGGTTAGCAGTGAAATGCCTTAGGCATTACACCACCATAGGTGTTGTTGTAATGTGTTGTCGAGTCGGGCCCGACTCATAGTGACCCCTCCTTGGGTTTCCGAGGCGGTGTCACTACGGAAGTAGATTGCCCAACCTTCCTTCCAAGGAGTGTGTATGTACTTACCTAACTCCTAAAGCAGTGATTCTGTAGCCACTTGGTGGTGTACTGGTACTGATAACTGGTTATTGACCCCTGGTTATTCCACCCCACTTATGGTGGAATCTCTGGGGTCAATAACAACCTAGGCATCAGAATTTTTAAAACCTACCCTGATAATGACCTTTTATCCCTTCTCCTAAGAGAAACTTTCTGTAAAAGGATGGAGATGTTCTCTAATGGGGAAGGAATTCTGCAACATCTTTTCGGATTCCTCAAGTTTCATAATCAGTCTCCTTAGTCTCTCTCTTGTTCATTATAAGATCAAGACACCCAAACAGCTTCTTACCTAGCTGCCAAAATAGCAGAATGCTAAGGAAGCTTGGTGGCACAAACCTTTCTCAATTTGTTAAATGAAAGTTGGTAGTGCAAGCTCACCCAACGGCTCCACGGAAGAAACACCTGGTGACTGCTTCCGTAAAGATCACAGCCGAGAAAACCCCGTGGAGCAGTTCTCCTCTGTCACAGGGATCACTCTGAGTCAGAACAGACTCCAAGGCACCTAACAACAAACCAGAGTGGAAGCAGCATTCCCTGCCTGGAACTTGGGAGCCTTTTAGGCTGCGGTAACCAATATGAAAAGGATAGTTGTGGTCTGAGCCTCCTTAACCGGGGGAAAGATCCCGCACTGATAGCTGATGGCAGAAAGGGCAACAAGTCCTGCATTAGTGTTCCCAGGCACGCTTTGCTCACACTGCTTATTTCTTGCAAAGAGCCTCTGCTCGCTCTCTTCTTGGTAAAATTTTAAAATGTTGCAGCTGCCTTGATCCGTTTACCTTGTAATTTCTCAGCTAAGGATGTTATTTTCCCCTCCCCACTGTGCTTTCCCCTTTTCCATCTTGTTCTC
>NW_006921760.1:3306256-3311420 GCF_000298275.1 Orycteropus afer afer
GGGCCATCATAATTTCCCTTTCATGATCAGCTGGTTTCAAGGCTCAGCAATGGACTTGCTTCTTGGGAAGTAGAGTCGGGAAAGGGGTCTAGATACTGGAATACCTGTCTGCCGTGCTCCAGAGCTCCAGGTTTCCACAAAGCCCTTCCCAGAGAGCAGAGCCTGGGAGTAACATGTCTGGGTGGGGTGATCCTGTCTAGGGTGGGGAGAAAGGGTACTAGTTCCTAAGATGAATCATCTTGACTCCACACTGGCCTCCAAACAGCAATCTTTGCTGACCTGGGTTCCTGCCTAACCACTATGGTCCAGGGTCACATGCACATCCTTTGTATCCACACAGTGGTGCTGCACTCCTCTCACCAAACATCAGGGCTCATTTGCACCTTTGTGTCTTAGATGTTGTGCCACCTCCACTGTGGGCAGCTACAGACTTTAGCACTCATTAACCTTACTCTTGGCCTCCTAGAAATCTTAACTCTTCTCATCTTGCCCATTTTTCCTCTGGTCTGAATTGCTCACAATGGAACAAGAGGTTTTAAAGTTCATGGACAGTTTTGTAATTTCTCTGACCACAGGAGCAGATGGTAAAGAACTGAGAAGTGAAGCAGACTCCACTGTAATAGTGAAAAATTAGCACAGGTGCCAGGTGTGGTTCTAAGTGCTCTTGTAAACAGCCCTATGGGATAGGCACTAGATCCCCATTTAATAGATGAAGACACTGAGGCTCAGAGAGGTTAAGTTGCCCAAGGCTTATTGGCCAAAAAGTGGCTGATCAGGGAATCAAACCAAGGCAAGCTTCTTGGAGCACTGTGTTATATTGCCCTTTATGGATCTTCCTAGTAGAAAACCTAATATTTAGGACTGGAAAGATTTATGTTTGAATGTGTTTCTGAGGTCCTGCAGAAAGCAGTGAGAAAATGCAGTTTAATGTTACCATTTTTTGCTGTTGAGTTGAGTCCAACTCATGGTGATCCCATGTGTGCAGAGTAGAAGTGCTCCGTAGGGTTTCCAAGGTTATAAGCCTTCAGCAGCAGATCACCAGGCCCATCTTCTGAGGCACCTCTGGGTGGTTTTGAATGGGCAACCTTTCAGTTAGTAGTCAAGCACTTAACAGTTTGTCACCCAGGAACTCAAAAAAACCCAAAACTAAACTCACTGCTGTCGAGTTGAATTTGACTCATAGCGACCCCTCCTTGGGTTTCCAAGGCAGTATGTCTATGGAAGTAGATCACCCAACCTTCCTTCCGGGGAGTGGCTGGTGGGTTTGAACCACCAGCCTTCTGGTTAGCAGTCAAATGCCTCAGGCACTTAGTAATTCACAAATTTTGCTTGTTGTCCAAAAAGCAAAATAAGGAGGACAGAAAATACTAAAATTAATTGCCATTGTGAAGTTTTTCTCCACACACAACCAAGTGGCCGATTATCACAGATTCCATTGGGCCTTAGGTCAATCTATAGAGAATGTGAATCTATTGAAAGGGACCCTGGGCCGTGATAAAGTGGCTATGCAGCTCTATAAAAAAGCAGAAACAAAACAAAAACACCCAAACCAGTTGCTGTTGTGTCAGTTCCTACTCCTGGCCACTCCATGTGCAGCAGAGTGAAAATGCTCCATGGGGTTTCCAAGGGCATGAGGCTTCAGGAGCAGATCACCAGGCCATTCTTCTGAGGAACCTCTGGGTGGGTTTGAACCAGCAACCTTTCAGTTAATGGTCAAGTGTGTAACTGTTTGCACCGCTCAGGGACTCCAATACAGCTCTACAAAAACAAAACAAAGCATACCCAAACTCACTGCCATCAAGTCTATTCCTACTCACTGCAACCCCCTTTGGGTTTCCAAGGCAGTAAATCTTTATAGAAGTAGATTCCCCCATCTTCCTTCTGTGGAACAGCTGCTAGGTTCGAACCACTGACCTGGTTAGTAGCCAAATGCCTTAGGCACTGCACCACCAGAGATGAGAATAAATATGTAATACATGCTACTGTCATTTCCTTGTTGAATTCCTCTGAGAAGGTAGACTTTCTCAGAAGTGAATGCAAACAGAATTGTTTCCTATACACAGTGCACATTTTTAATATCAGCTGGTTGCGTGATCCTTCCTCTCCTAGCTCCAGGCTTGAACTGCTTTACAGGAGTGATAGTCTTTGCTACTTGCAGGGTTGGCTGTCTCAAGCCTCCTCTGGGGATGGGTTTTCAGTATGCTATCTGTGGCTGGGTCCAGACTCGACCTACACACTTGATTGACGGCCACAGCTGCTTGGCTAATTGGTGTGTGGGATCTTTCTGCCTCCCTGCCACGCTGGGCTGCAAAGTGGGCTTTATAGAATACCATTCTTTGCTTGTTCCTGTGCTGGTGGAAAGTGTAATTTCCAGCTTCGTCATGTATTGCTGTGAACTCCACTCCAGCTAGCTGTGTGTTGGTGAAGTAATTGGAACCAGAGCCTCTGTTGGAATCCAAGTGACGGGCTGACCAGGAGGTTAAAAGACACAACTGTTAATAGGCACTGAAAGCAGCGGTGTCTCCCCAGAGCCATGGAGGAGCTCATGCAGGAAATCAATATGGCAGAAATTATCCTGCTTCTGCTGTTGTCCCTTTCAGCCAGGACTAGACAATGGGAAGGGTGCCCCCAGAGTACATTATCAATTTTACATGGAGAATTGGAGGTGGGACCAGAGAAGGTGATAGTTACTCTTTCAAAGTGTCTTCTGCTGTGGACTTTTGATTATAGGACTATTGACCAGCCTGCTCTTCTAGACAGGAGATCTTCTTAAAAAATGAAAAAAGAAAAGAACTTATATGAAAATTCAATATATGTTATAGAGAGGGGCAAACAGCAGAAGTTGTTCATGCCTTACTCCATATTGTCTTGATCTCAGCTGGAGCTTACCCAGCCAAGGTGGGGAGTTGGTATATGTGCTTCTTTTTTTTTCTTTTTATTTTTTATTGTGATTTGGGTGAAAGTTTACAGAGCAAATTCAGTTTCCATATAGCAGTTCACATACACTTCGTCTCATGACATTGGCTACAATTTACCCCAATGCAACAGCTCCCCTCTCACTTCCTCGCAATAGTTACCTCTTCCCTGTGCCCATCCCTCCATGCACTCCTGCCGCCTGAGCTGTGTCCCCGTGCATAAACAGCCCTTCTTTCTCCCATGATTGTTCTCTCCAAGGAGTGTATCTACCTCAGGTAAATGTCGACCTCATATGCCTGTCTTTTGTTTGCCTGGAAGCCACAGGTGTGGGTTCACTTCTATATGTGTTTCTTTGCCTAAGGGTTTTCTTCTGCAGGCTCTACAGAGGTTCACTTCATCTGCCTCCAGGCCAGTGTGAGATTGAGAGGTTTGGGACACCCCAGGGCCCACCTTCCACCAATGAGATATTAGACAGGGAAAAATAACCCAGCTTCCTGTCTTTAATGGGAATATTTGTACATAAACAAATCTTCAGAGTCTCCAGTGGACTGTGCCTCAAGCCCTCAGAGGTAACCTGCTCGTGAATACACACGTTATTGCTCCTTCTTCCTGCCTCACTTTCTCCACTGTGCTTCCTGCCATTATCTCTCAACGAACCACCAATCTTTAATGTCTGCCTTTGGGGAAACCAGAGTAAGATGAAAGAACTGCTCTGGTGTAGAAAGGGTGAGAGGCCCAGAGGTAGGCCAGTTGGCTTTCTCCTTGCCCCTTCTCTACTCACCCCGTTGGCCTCTGAAAAGACTGGGGAACTCCAGACTGCTCTTCAAGAGCTACCTATGCCCTTTTTTATGCTGTTGTGTGCTGCCATGCTGATTCGGATTCGTAGCAACCCTATAGGACAGAGTAGAGCTGTCCCATAGGATTTCCAAGGCTATAATCTTTACAGAAGGAGACCTGGTGGCACAGTGGTTAAATGCCTTCCTGGTAACCTAAAGATGGATGGTTCAAATCTACCAGCTGCTCCACAGGAGGAAGATGTGGCAGTCTGCTTCCATGAAGATTACAGCCTTGTGGGCCCTATAGAGCAAGTCTACTTTGCCCTGGGGGATGCTATGAGTCAGAATCCACTTGACAGCAGCAAGCGCTCTTTGCAGGAGCAGGTCTCCAGATCCTTTCTCCTGCAAAGCTACTGGTGGGTTTGAACCGGTTAGCAGCCGAGTGCTTAACAACCGTGTCACCACGGCTCCTTTTCCCCTTTTTTATTGCACATTATTTTTTAGAGCAGTTTTAGCTTTACCGAAAAATTGTGCAGAAAGTACAGAGCTGCCATCTAGCCCCTGGGCCACTTGCACGCAGTGTCCCCTGTTATTTACATCTTGCATTCTTGTGGCCCATTTGTTACAACTAATGAACCCCATGACCCTGTTCTGGGACCTGCCACTGGAGTACATAGACTTCTTGCTGGAGTGAAACACTTCCTAGGATATCAACAGGGGTAAGTTCCTTTCCCTTCTGAAGAAACACCAGCTCCTTTGTAGCGGCATGTTCTGGTCCTACAATCAGACAAGACACCACACAATTATCCAACACTGGTACGATTCTCAAAGTCTGAGTTGTTCAGTCTTGTTCAGTCTCATCCACAGTCTTCTGTCCATATAATTATAAAGCACTGAGCTCAATACCAAGATCATAGTTAATGCATTATAACACTATCATTGATTTTTCTTGTTGCTGTTAGTTTGATGATGATGGTGATCATTAAACAACACCCTGGGTTTTAGCTATTATATACCTGTCTTTGCCATTCTTATATTTTCTTCTTTCCTTACCATCTTGCCTCTCAAAATTCCAGAATGCTGTAAGGCCCGCTGTGGCCATGTTATAATACTCTGGGACTTCTTTACTTCATTTATAAACCCAGTGTATTAAAATATATCAAGTTTAAAGTCCCTTGCTGTGCTAACATTCTGTATTTCCAAGGTTGATCAGCAGGCCCCTTACATTTTTTCCTACTTAAAAAGGGGAATTTTTCCATCAACCCTTGGTAACCAAGAGTCCTATTATTTTCATGATTGATATAGTAGACTCCGCAGACACACTGCAAGTATACAAACATCAAACAAATACATATATTGCTAATGAATTATTGACATTTTTGTACCAGAATTAGTGCAAGTGGTTTTGTTGGAATGGAATTACAAGTAAAAAATCAGGCTAGATGAAGGGAGGGGAATATTTTCTCACTTCC
>NW_006921760.1:3317675-3318669 GCF_000298275.1 Orycteropus afer afer
CAGTCAGGGTCTCACTGCCATCGCGTTGGATCCGACTCCGACTCATAGCAACCCCTCCTTGCATTTCCGAGGTAGGATCACTATAGAAGTAGAATGCTCAACCTTCCTTCCAAGGAGTGGCTGGTGGGTTTGAACCGCCAGCCTTCTGGTTAGCAGTCAAATGCCTTAGGCCCTACGCTACTAGAGCTCCTGAGGATAAGATAAGTTGTATTAAGTAACGAATAACTTTAACCTGTTAGTGAGTTAAAACAACAAAGTCTTATTACTCACTCATGTTACAACAGGTTGGTTGGGGCTCTGCTTCAAGTCATCTTCACTCTAGGACATAAACTGAGGGATGAAAGGAGTTATCACTGGTAGACAGCCATCCACGGGAGCTGCGCAGACTGTGGTGTGAAGTAAGATAACAATACCTTGATTATGTTAAGTCACTGAGAACTGGGGATAAGTTTTCAGCAGTTAGTGATGCTTATCCTTCGGATACACTAGCTCTTCCACAAAGATTTTTCCATTGAGATGTATTATTAAAACATTGAAAGCAAATGAAACAGATAAGGTTTTACTGTCCTAAATCAGCTTTCAGGGATTTCCTTATTTACTTTCCATTATAATCTATAGACATTTAAAGAGAGTTGTAATTAACTTGATGAAAAATAATTGCAAGTAATCATTCCCTAGGGATAGGATTTTTCAATGCAGCTCTTTTTTCCTTCCCTTGATCGTTAATTTAAGATATATTCTTCAGGTATAAAATATTTAATGTTTCTTGAATTAATGTATCAGTTTGGAATACCATGAGCACTTTTCCTGCAGAATTACCAGCACTAGATTTTCAAATTTTTATTTTATTTTTTAAAATGAAAATTGCTGTAGCTTTCTGTATATGAAAATATTACAATCTTACTTAGAAACCTTAGACAATACACAGAGGTTTAAAGAAGAAAGTAATTGTCACTATCCAGAATCTTCAGCTGGCATTTTGGTGTGAAGCCTT
>NW_006921760.1:3318811-3327239 GCF_000298275.1 Orycteropus afer afer
CAGAAGGCTGAACCACCAGCCACTCCTCGGAAGGAAGGTTGGGCAATCTACTTCCATAGTGATACTGGCTTGGAAATATAAGGAGGGGTCGCTATGAGTCTGATCCGACTCGATGGCAGTGAGTTTGGTTTTATGGTTTGGTTTAGTTTTGGATATTAGGTTTTTCACAATCATTTCTTTTTGCTCTTCTAAACAAAACTGGAGCTCTGGTAGCATAGTGCCTAAGGCATTTGACTGCTAACCAGAAGGCTGGCGGTTCAAACCCACCAGCCACTTCTCGGAAGGAAGGTTGAGCATTCTACTTCCATAGTGATACTACCTCAGAAATCCAAGGAGGGGTCACTATGAGTAGGATCCAACTAGACGGCACATAACAACAACAACAAACAAAACTGCAATGAACATCTTGTGGCAATCTTTGAACATATACATGATTCCTTTGCAAACTCAGCAGTGGGCCTAATTCTACGTGATGACACGTGACAATTTCATCTCTTGCCACACTAGTTTTCTGACTTTTCTTCCTTGACTTTGTAAGCTCACTGTTAATCTCATTTGGATGCCTTGTCAGCTCTTGTTTTAACTGTTGTTTTATAGATCCATTTTATCTTTACTCTTTTTAGGCATAAAGAACCATTATTGTCCAAAACTCTTTTCTGGAAGTAAGTTTTCAAAAACATTCTTGTCTTTTACATTTCACTGCTGTTAGGATAGGTTTGCTACAGTAACAAATAACTTCAACTTGTTAGTGGCTTAAAACAAGGTCTTATTACTCACTCATGTTACAGGGACCATTCGTTGGAGAAGGATGTCATGCTTGGTAAAGTGGAGGGTCAAAAAGGAGGAGAAGGCCCTCAACAAGATGGATTGACATGATGGCTGCAGCGATGGGCTCAGGTATAGTAGGGCTCATGAGGCTGGCACAGGACAGGGCAGTGTTTTGTTCTGTGTACATAATGTCACTATGAGTCGGAGATGACTCGACGGCACATAACAACAACAACAACAACATGCTACAGTAGGTTGTCTGGAACTCTGCTTCAAGTCATTTTCATTCCAGGACATCAACTGAAGGAGCAGCCACCACCTGAAGGGTGGCTTTGATTGAGGAAGAATGAGTTTGGCAAATTCCAGCTCTTAAAGGTGTCTCCCAGAGTGATATACATGACTTTCACCATCATTTCAACGATAAAAATAAGTTCTACCATCCTACCTAACTTTGGTGGAGGTGGTAAAGTATATGTTTCTGTGAGAACAACCCGAAATCCTTGGTAACAAAGCATTAATGATGCACTAAAGATGCATTCAATGTTTATTTCTCTTTAATTGGTTGCAAAATATTTGCACAGACATAATAAAATAGTGATGATGATAATAATGTCTAACATTTGCCACGTGCTAAACACTCGTGATGCGCATTTTACATCCTTATTCAACCCTCATGATGGTGTTGTTAGGTTCCGTCAAATTGCTTCTGACTCATAGCTACTCTGTGTAAAACAGAACCGAGCACTACCTGGTCCTGTGCCATCCACACAGCCATTTCTCTGCCTGAGCCCATCACTGCAGCCACTGTGTCAATCCGCCTTCCTCTTTTTCACTGATACTCTATTTTACCCAGCGTGTTCTTCTCCACAGACTAGTCCCTTCTGATAACATGTCCAAAGTATGTGAGATGAAGTCTCACCATCCTTATTTATAAGGTGGGACTTCTTCTAAGACAGATTTGTTGATTCTGGCCATCCATAGTACACTCACTATTCTTCATCAACACTATAATTCAAATGCATTGCTCTTCTTTGGTCATCCTTATTCCTTCTCCAGTTTTCTCTTGCATATGAGGGAATTGAAAATACCATGGCTTGGGTCAGGAGCACCTTATTCTTCAAAGTGACATCTTTGCTGAACACTTTAAAAGTCTTTTGCAACAGATTTACCCAGTGCACTATGTCATTTGGTTGCATGACTGCTGTTTCCATGGGTGTTGATAGAGGATCCAAGTAGGAAATCTTGAACAACTTCAATATTTTCTTTTATGTTATTAATGAGGCATAGAAAGGTTCAGTATCTTGCCCAAAGTTGCATGGCAAGCAATGGTAGAGCCAAGATTCTTGTTCTGTAACCTGCAACATTTTGGTTCTACAACATTCTGGTTCTTCATAATTAACTGTCTCCCAAAGTCCTTTGAGTTGCCTTTCAGGTCTGTACTGGTGTTTTCCTCTTTACACATCTTTGAAGAAGGAAGCTCTATCCAGACCTGATACTGCTTCTATTGATAGCTGCCATCCAGTTAGCCTGGTACTTATGGTAACTCAATAAACAATAGAACAAAATGCTGCTAGCTCATGCCCATCCCTATGATTGGTTGCAGACTGGTTATTCTCTCCTTTCAAGAGGAAGGCCCAGGCTGGATTCCTGGTTAGTACACCTGTTTGTCAGTGGAGTCTTGAATGGTACCATGATGCTGAATAGGTTTAATAGAACTTCCCAACTGAGACAGACTAAGAAGAAAGTCTTGGCAATCTGCTTCTGAAAACCAGTCAGTGAACTCTGTGGATCCAGGCCTGCCACTTGTCCCTACATAATATACAGAGATAATTCCCAGGGTCCCCCCGACCCTGTGGCTGCCTGGGTTACCTGACCCACCCATTGAAATAAATGAAGGGCTAAATGAGGCAACACCATATGAACAATTGAGACCTTAATAACCTAAGAAAGATAGAAAAGCCCCTTGAACCATGTTGTTGTTGTTGTTAGGTGCCCTCAAGTCATCTCCAGCTCATAGCAACCCTATGCACAGCAGAACGAAACACTGCCTCGTCCCGTACCAGCCTCATGATCCTCACTATACCTGAGCCCATTGTTGCAGCCACTGTGTCAATCCATCTCATTGAGGGCCTGTCCCTTCTTCGTTGACCCTCCACTTTACCAAGCATGACATCCTTCTCCAGGGAATGGTTCCTTCTGATAACATGACCAAAGTAGGTGAGATGAAGTCTGGCCATTCTCGCTTTCAAGGAACATTCCAGCTGCACTTCTTCCAGGACAGATTTGTTAGTCTTTTTATCGGACTATGGTACTCTTAGCATTCTTCTCCAACACCACAATTCAAAAACATCAACTCTTCTTTGGTCTTCCTTCTTCATTGTCCAGCTCTCAGATGTGTAAGAGGCGATTGAATATACCCTGGCTTGGGTTAGGCACACCTTCATCTTCAAAGAGACACTTTTGCTCTTTATTTCTTGAAAGAGGTCTTTTGCAGCAGATTTGCCCAATGCAATACATTGCCTGTCTCAAGCCATAGCACTGAAAACCTGGGTACTTTGTAGAACTGTTTTCTATTGAAACTACTGCAAAAGAGATGGCTTCATTGAACTGGGAGAGTGCTTAGTCCCTTGAGGACAATTTTTCCAGTTCTGAATTAAGCCTCAGATTTAGGCAAAGGGACAAAGAAATTCAGTTAAGAGAAAAGCCCTTTGGTCTCTGGGCTTTCTGCTAGATGTGACTATAGATATATTCTCCCAAATAATTACATTTCCATCTCTCTCATAAAACGGTTTGCTTCTAGACCTTACCTCTTAAAATCAGGAGAATTTTCCCCTCAACCTGTGTTCAGATTTCTAGTACCACTATGAAATTGTCAAATATGAGAAACGTGACTAGAAGTGACCCAATACTTTTCCTTCTTTTCCCTGCCAACAGGGCTGTGGAGTGGTTTTCTGCAGCATCAGGGAAATGGATCCCAAGTATGACCAACCAACCATCTTCCATCTGCTCTTGACCTACTCATGGACTTTACTGTAATTTCCTTCTTTCCTCTCAGCAGCTGCCTTTGTGGAAAGGCACAGTTGGGACTGAAACTGGCAGAATCTCTCACTTTGTGGTTCATATGTGGTTGGCACCATTCCCTGCTTCCCTGTTGATGACTTTGTGTTCCTACCGCCACCCCATCTCTCTCCTCTTTTGTTGGTCATCTTCCTGGAGGGGAGTGGAGACTGAACGTATGTTGTCATCTTTCCTGTAAGTCTGATTTTTTTTAAAAAACCACATTTTCCCCCTTAAACTTAGCAGATGTTAAAAAGTTGCTTAAATTTGCATTTCTTGATTACAAGTTAGTTTGAACATCTTCCCAGACATTTGTTTCCTATTTGTATTTTCTCTTGTGTAAATTTTGTTTGAGATTTGATCAGTTAGCTGTTGGAGTCTTGCTGTGATTTCTAAAAATATGTGAATGCATTCAGATATCATTAGGGAATTATCTCCTTCTATCATTTTTGATTTCAATGTTTTATCATTTACTTATTTCCTTTTTATTCTATCTATATATTATAATGGCTTTTCTATCATGTCATCATTTTCTGGAATTATTTTCTTTCCTAATATGTTTACCTCTTTAGTGCCTATTTTCTCTCCCTTGAATATAGACCTTTTTGAGGGCATGTACCCTGCTTGTCCTGTTCACCACTGACTCACCAGTACATGGGATAATGCCTGGCTTAGAGTAGCTACTTGATAAATATTTGTTACATAAAAATTATTTTGATTGCTTCAAAACCTCCAAAGTGACCATCTCTTTTTAGTTGGCATAAATGTTTAATCAGTTTCCTCCAAGATTTATTTGATTAAATTAAAACATTTCAAGTTCTTTAATCTTGCTAGAGCATATTTATGTATACAGAGAAAAGCTATGTTAATTGATTTCCCTTCATACCATTATTTCAAACCCATATAGTATATGATGTTTCTTCCTTCCATATTTTTATTAAATTAAATATTTTTTAATTACATATTTGATCATTGTGTTCTCTGGATCTACATTCACAATTTTGTATTATTACCATATGGTTTTTTATCATTATTGCTGAAAATAAGTTTTCAAATAAATCTCATAAGTTTAGTTTCCCCCCATAGTTCTTCTTTTAACACTATTCTTTAATAATGTTACTAATACTCGTTCAAGTTAATTTTAGAGTCACTTGAGATCATTACTGAAGGTTCTTCAGAACCACTACCACTTTTTCTAAAGCCCACAAGATAGATAATTGTTAATCTGGCTATGAAATGGCAGACAGCTTATTTGTTTGTATCCGCTTTCCACCTTCTAAAACTGAGTAATGTTTTCCCGTCTCTGAACTTATGGCATTTCTTCCATTTTTTATGTTTCTTTGAGACTGAGCACTCAGACTGAACCTGAGTTTCTTTGTTATCCTGCAATGTAATTTTTTAAAAAATTATTTTTTAAAACTTCTCAAATGAGGAAACCCTTTTTAAATTATGTTTTCATTTATATCTTGAGTCACAATTTCGACCCTGTATATGTTCTACTCCACTTATTAAAACGTGTTAACCATAGTCAAACCAGAAAGCTAACTCAACCTCTTTTACAAAATCTACATAGTCACCCATTTACTTTCTGCATTTATTCAACCAGAAAAACAGTTATTGTGCAGGTTCTGTACTGGGCTCTGAGATCGTTGCGGTGAGCACAATGAACATTGTTCCTGCCTTTGTGAAGCTTAAACTTTGAAGTCTTTCCTTTCCTTACTCCCAGAGGTAACTAGAAGAAGGAATAAAAGGGAATTCAAGGGATAAAAACATTGGAATTTTCTAATTTCTAACCAAAACCTTAAAAGTTTTAGAGACACATTTTCCCTCCAACTGTGTCACTTATTCCCCAGTTAATCATCAAAAGTGAGTAGCAATTTGTAGCCTTGATAAATTTTTCATACCCTCTGCCACATCTTGGATATGTTTCAAGACTGCAAACCTACTTAATGGTTTGGCCAGGCCTGTCAGCTGTTTCTGAACCCCTTGCCAGTCACCCTCATGGGTCCCTTTCTTTTGGAGGTTCTGCAGCGTCCTTCCCACTATCAAACCAAAACCACTACTGTTGAGTCAATTCTGATTCAGAGTGACTCCTATAGGGTTTCTAAGGTTGTGTACTTTCAGACAAGCAGGTTGTCTCATCTTTTTCCCATAGAGCTGCTGTCGAGTTTGAACCACTGACCTTTTGGTTAGTAGCTGAATTCCTTAACCATTCTGCCACCAGAGCTTCTTCCTACTATCTTCATCCCCCCCTCCAAGAAAAAAAACAAACTCACCGCCATCAAGTTGATTCCAACTCATAGTGATCTGCATTGGGGTTTCAAGGCTGTACATCTTTATGGAAGCAGACTGCCCCATCTTTCTGCCGTGGAGGAGCTGGTGGGTGTGAGTCACTGACCTTTTGGATGGCAGCCACATGCCTTAACCACTATACCACCTTAGCAGTCAGTCTAGGATGGTTCTTTTCAACCTTCATCAGGAGGGTGAGCTTTTATGCTTTCCCTATTTGTCTTTCCTTCTATTTAACATCCTTCTGCTCTCCTCTTTCTTACCATTAAGTTCCATGTTCCTTACCAGTGGACACTGCTTTACTGCTTTCTGACTACTTTCTTTCTACCATTGTATTTTAAGAATCTATCATCCTCTCCTGGAAGGGTAATGTGGAAGAGAGTCTTCAGGTCTTTCATTCATTCTCTTCTATAATAGGCTAAATAGCCCATGCAGTAGAATCTTCAGCATGAATTTGAAGGTTTCTAAAACCTTGGTATTTATAATTTTGATGCTCAGATTAACTAACTCACTTTTTTCCCTCTCATTACCAGGAAACACTTTCTGTAAAATTTGCAAATAGAATATAGAAGGATCAAGTTCATCATGGAGACTGCAGGATTAAGAGGTATTGTTGTGAACCAGATTTCTGATATACATAGGAATCAATAAAGCTATCTAGGAGGGGATGTAAATTATGTAAAAAAAAAAAGCAACACTTTAAGGAGAAGCTGGTTGAATATAACCTATTTATAAGGACCAGAGTCTTGCTCTTGACAGTTCCCAGGAGAAGACAAAGTTTAAGAAAATGACTTACATCGATTAAATCACTCTGGAATCTAAGGGAGATACCACAATGAGAATAATTAACATTGGTCTGATCTCTTCCTGTAAACAAACTGTATTAATTGATTCAACAATTGTTTTTATTGAGCATCTATGATGTGCTAGACAAGTACTGGGTTCTGAGGCTATAGGAGAGGAAAGAAAGTCCTGGCCTACAACATTAAGAATCTTAAGGATATGTTTAAATACCAAGGAATGGATAATAAGACACTGGATTAAAAGGGCTATTAGAAAGGAAGCAAAGGATACTATGCAAGCATATGGAGGGTTGTCAAATCTAGATTAGGGAAGTTTAGAGATGCATCCCAGAAGGAAATGGGTTCTAACCTATGACTTGGTACAAAAATCATTAGCCAATCAGAGGGAGATGGAGTTGGAGATGATGAACCTGAAGTTAGTCTGGTCTGTAGGAACAAGAAAATACAAAGTCATATACCATCAGGCTATATTAAATGTGGCCCTTTGTGTCATCATAAATAAATTGAAACAGGGATCCACTTAAAATCTGCTGTGTCTATCCAGCTCCATATCGGAATTATATTACCCTACAGACTGGAATATGCTAAAATCCAGAAGTCAAGGCTCTCTTCTTTCTGTTATTGTTGTTGTTGTTATGTGCCGTTGAGTCAAACCCGACTCATAGCAACCCCTCCTTGGGTTTCCGAGGCAGCATCACTACGGAAGTAGGATTGCCCAACCTTCCTTCCAAGGAGTGGCTGGTGGGTTTGAACTGCCAGCCGTCTGGTTAGCAGGCAAGTGTCTTAGCCACTATGCTACCAGAGCTCCTTTCTAGCCAGTGCTTTGGTGGACATTGCCAATATTGGCCTCAATGACTTTTTATTTTCTTTCACTCATAATTGACCAACTTTTCTCTTTCTTCCCTTCCCAATCTACATTGTGACAAAATGTCAAGCTATGATAGTATATTCAAATAGGATACCTCAAAGTTCTATGGACCTGGAAGTCACCCTTCTTCTATCAAGGAGCTTTACAAATGTATGTCCTGACTCATAGTGCTTATTTTGCAAGTTGACTCTCAGAAGGAGTCCATGTTTTCCTGTTGCTAAGAGTCACCTAATTGTGGCTCTCCAAGTTTTTGTGCTGCTAACTTAATTGTTTGCTTCTTTTTTTCTGTCTACAGAAAAGAGCACAAATTTTATTTGACATCAACTGGATCTTTTGCCCAAAGGTCTACTATTCAACAATTGAAAATGTTGCCCATCATTGACAATATTCAAGTATTCCTTGGTAATTATCTATCAGGGAATATATAACTGTGATTTCAACAATTAAGGGGAGATGAATTATGTGTTCCAAAGAATCTTCAAATCCAAGACTCTTTTTTTTTTCTTTCTTTTTTTAAATTTTATTTGGATTTGGGTGAAGATTTACAGAGTATATTCACTTCTCATACAGCAGTTCACATATACTTTGTCTCATGTCATTGACCAAAATTTACAATGCAACAGCTCCCCTCCCACTTCCTCCC
>NW_006921760.1:3333959-3339506 GCF_000298275.1 Orycteropus afer afer
CATGGCTTTATGTCATTTATGTCAATGTATGAAAGCAATTGACCAAGAAATATCATTGACAGCTAATGATGATCATTCACACATAAGTGTTTAGCCCACTGTGCAGCAATGTTTTTAGAAGGCAGCTCTCTCTTCATTTTCAGTCTGAGAATAACTTGCTCCTCATGATTACATGACCTTTGAACCCCCTGGCAAAGGGAAATGAAGAGTGACTTGTCTGTGGGCTACCACGTAATGGTCCCTTGGTTATGAACTCATCCAGAATTGAACAGCCAATGTTTGTGTAATAGTTACATGGGGCCTCAAACACTGTGGGTGCATTGAGAAGTATCTGGGAAATGTAATGTACTTTAAATTACCAAGAAGTAATTTGATCTGAATAAGGCAACTCCAAAGAGAGCTCATTATGTTTCACCAAAATGCAATTGCAAGCTGTAATTGGATTTCTTTTTAAGATGAACAGCAAACCCAGGGAAGTGGTGCATTTATCATTTTTGTCAAATCCTTTCTAGAACTTGAGCAGTAGAGGCAATGGCACAGACTGTCATCCACCTCCTTCAGGAACAGAAAGTATTCTAAGACTTAAATAGGATTGGCAGATATTGCTGTCACTCTTCTCTTTCGTACAATGGCCATTGTGAGCAGAAGAGGCATTATTCAGTGGGAATTTTAGAAGATTAATCTGAAAGTGGTGTTTAGAGAAGGTGAGGGTAGGAAAAGAAATGAGAGGAAGGTAGGATGTGAGGCTGTTGTAGTAAGTCCAAACTTATACTGTTGGGGGCTTGGGCTTGGGTAGGGGCAGTGGGATTGTCATGTAAGATGTGGGTATGAGTAATAATTTAATGTAACTGCACCCACAACACTTAATAACTAGTTACATATGGGAGATAGTATGTAATAAAAATAGCCCTGATCTAAGAGTCAGTGGAAAAGAGGTTTTCAGGGCAAGATTGAGCCTCAGTTTTCTATTTTATAAAATAAAGGAATTGAACATCAGTGATTGTCGACCCCTTTCTAGATCTAACCTTTTAAGATACGAAGATTTCAAGACATTGCAAGTTTGCCCTCCATTCATTGTAAGGAGGCCTGGTATCAGGAAAGTACAAAATTTATGAAGTTTCTAACTGGTGTTTCCTTGCCTTCTCACCGGTACTCAGATACCCCAAAAAGACTTCTGGATAACTGAGCCCACCAACAGTACAACCACATCTCCATGCTTTCTTGATCCCTCTCCAGAGTCAAAGATTGCCTGTCTTGAATGTCTTTACACTGGTAGATTGCGTCTCATAAACTGATTTTAGTAAGGGATGTTGGTGCTAGCTGCCATTGAGTTGGCCTTGACTCATGGTGACCTTACACATAAAGGAACAAGATACCGTTGGATCCTGCACCAGCTTCATGACCAGGTGCTGACTGTATCATTGTGATTGGTAGGTTTCCATTGGCTGATTTTTGGAAGTAGATCACGAGGGTTTTCCCTCCTAGTCTGTCTTAGTCTGGAAGCTCTGCTGAAACTTGCTGAGCATCATGCCAACGCATAATCCTCCACTCACAGACTAGTGGTGGCTGGGTAGGAGAGGCATTGGTTGGAACTGAAACCAGGTCTCCTATATGGAAAAAGAGACTTTTACCACAGACTCACCAATGCACTGTAGTAAGGGATAAATTGACTATAATAGCTAAAATACTCCTTCTCAGAAATGATCATGTTGAATATCTCTACATTCTGCCCAGTTTTCAGAAATGTTCACATTTCATTTGTAGTTTTCAATAACACTGTTTAGGCGTATAAACATTGGAGGTGTTAGTATGCTTATTTCACAGATGGAGGAAATGATGCAACAATTTAGTAGGTTGCACAAAATCACAGAGCCATTAATGGTGAAGAGAGAATGGAGTACAGGTACTCTGACTCCCAGTCCAATGAACTTTCCCCTATATTAGCATATTTGTGGGAAATTTAAGTACCTGGCCAAGAATATAGAAATATTTTTTGGCCAGTAGCATTTTAAAGCATTTCAATTTCACTATTGGCTTGTTTTCCGATTTCTGAATATAGTCCCTGCAACCATCACATTTCAGATAGTTCTGACAATAGCCTACCTAGTAACCCATAGCAATAATGATCATAATCACACTTTCTCCCTGACCATCCCAAAGAACATTTAGTGTATTAATGTTGTTAATTAATCTTCATGACATACTAGCAAATGAAGCAGATTGCAAGTAGGATGTCCCACTTGGCTGACTGGGAAGCTGAGGTAGAAAGCAAGGTTACAGAGTTGCCTCAAGGTTAGAATAAATCATCAGAACCAGTGAGCCAAGAATAGCCTTTTCACAGCCGAAGCTTGAAGTCTGTGGCAAAAGGGCTCTCACTATTCTCCTTAGAAGACTAGTGTTCAGGTACTAGGGGAGTTAAAAAAAAGTTGCCACTTCAAAGCCAAGCTTTTCTTTGCTTAGTTATTTTCAACTCTTTTGAGTTAGCTATTTCACTTCCTTTGGGATTTCCACCCTTTTCCAACTGAAGTGACAAAATCTTTCCCTTTGCTGGGAAAATATGTTTAATTGTCCTGCAGATAAGGCGCTCTGGTGGCATGGTCGTTAAATCATTCAGCTATTAAACAAAAGATCAGTGGCTGTAACCTTTACAGAAGCACATTGCCAGGTCTTTCTTCCACAGAGCCAATGGGTGGGTTCAGACTGCCAACGCGAGGCTCGTAGTAGAGTGCAAACCATTTGGGCTTCCACCCACCAGCCATTGCACAGAAGATGTGGCAGTCTGCTTCCGTAAAGATTTACAGGTTCTGAAACCCTGTGGGGACAGTTCTCCTCTGTCGGATAGGGTCACTGTGAGTTGAAATGCCTTGATGGCAGGAGGGTGGGTCCTGCAGGTGAGCCAGCTCTAGTTGAGCAAATGGTTCCCACTCTACTACTAACCTCGTGTTGGCAGTCTGAACCCATCCGTTGACTCTGTGGAAGAAAGACCTAGTAATCTCCTTCTGTAAAGATTGCAGCCAAGATACCAGCACGGAGCTCAGTTCTACTCTGTAACATGGGGTCACCATGAGTCAGAACTGAGTCAATGGCGAAGAGTTTGGTTTTGGGTCTGATCTTGCAGATGACAATCTTCTTTACTCCTAGAGTGTTACCTTCCCTCTTACCTTCCTTGAGACAGGAGCAATCCAGTTTCTCAGAAATTTGCCCCATCGGTCTCTTCCTCTATCCAAGGATTTAGAATGCAGTCTTTTCTTTACGGCATATGATTCTCCATTGGGAGTAAAAAATGCTCATTTCCAGTGTTGCATTTCTATACATGTATTTTTTTTTTTTTTTTAAATCAGAGAGATTAAGTGACTTCATCTTTCTGTGTTAAAAATGATGACGGTGCCCACAACCATGTACTCAGTCCAAGCTCTGTGTGGTTTCTGTGGTTACTGCAGTGCTGGGGGACCAGCCTGTGTAGCAATGACCGATTGTCCTGTGGTGGAGCTAAGGAGGAGAGTGTTGTTTCTCTGTGGTGAGGAGTCCAGTTACACTGGGGGAAAGGGAATGGGATTCCTGTAGGCTGACAGGAAGACCATAGTTATCTGTGGGAAAAGGAACAATTACATTGCTTTGTTGTTGGGAAATGTGGTTGCCTTTAACCTTGAGCCTGAACCAAAGAAGCCTGTTATGATTTACTTTGACACTGTATTTAAATCCCCCACAATAATTAACCATCTTTGAAACATTACCAGGAAGTGGGTTATCAAAATAATGTTATTCTGATGGTAAAAGTATCTTTAAAAGCCTAACCCACTTAGCTCAGCAAAGATTAAAAAAAAAAAGGTCAAACGAAGACCATACCAAAATATTATCAAAATACTCATTTGTCGTCTTTTCAAAATCATTTTCTGTGCAGACTAAGTAATTTTTTACTATGTTTGTGCTCAATATTTATCTTCTGTGACTTGACACAAATTACATGGTAGAGGAGAAGACTAGGGTGCTAACAGAGCTCCCTATCAGCTTCATGGGCAGGGATGGCAAACAAAAGCCACACATGCTGCCACCTGTCATTCCCAAGCTCATGGCAGGCATTACTAATGGACCACAGCACTCGTTCTGCTGATCCTGTTCTTAGTTTCATAATCTTTCTCATCATGGCACTAAACATAGCCATAATCAAATTATAGGACTTAGTTTTCCAGCTGAAAGTCTTTGATCATTCCTGTTCTAAAGCAAGCTGACTTGACCTGCTTTCTTGAAGAATAAAACCAAAGGTACAGAGAAACCAGAGGTGAACAGGGGGAAGATAGGTGTTAATATAGTATTTTTCCTGGTGTCTGGGCTAGAATTATGTCCAAATTAAAGACACTTAACACCCTTTCAAGACCAACTTATTTTATGCTTTCAATTCTTTGTTAATACCATGTATTTTCAGTAATGGAAGGCATGCTGAAATAAAAGAAAATAAATTTTTTTTTGAGGTAGTGTGGATTTTGATACAATTATGTGGGACATATGTGTCCCAAGTAGACTCTGGTGATAAGATTGGTAGGGTGAGACCCATTTCTTCAGATTCACACAGTTACAGAGATCTCCACCAGGTGGCAGCACATACTGCAATTGGGATAGAAGTTTCCCAAGAAATCTGAGAGGCTGAAGGTATTGGTGGACAGTATATATCCTGTAAGTCATGACAGGTTAATAATATTGCATCATTAATGAAAGAAATGCAATTTAAACCATCAATGTAGTACCATATTTTACTTTTGAATTAAAAATTTGATAATACAAAGGGTCTGAGGAAGGTTTGTGGAAAGATGCACTAGCATATATGTTGGTATAGTATAAATTGACCGTATTTTTTAGGAGTATCCAAAAAATCAAATGCACATAATTTGTCCAAGAAATTCCACTTCTACAAATATCTTTCCCAAAATATTTAAAGATATGTGTTTAAAGGATATCTATTACAAGACTGATTTCAAAAGGAAAGAGTACTGTCTATCTCCATCTCTCTGTCTCTTTCTCTGTCTCCATTCCTCTCTCTCTCTCTCTATGTATATGTCTATCTCTATCTATAACAAGTACCCAGGTTAAGAACAGCCAAATTATGGACAACTTGTACTTACGAAGGGACTGCCATAAAGCCTATGATATGAAAAATTTGAGTTAAATATAACAGTTGGTGAGAAAAAAATGCACGCACTACTTCGTGATGCCCATGAACACACTGTGCCACTTTAGCAGTTTATTGGCTCAAAGAAGGAGAACGCTGTTCACATTTTTAAGTTGAGTCACATTGCCATTAACATAGTGTTGAGTGTGTAACTTCAAATGTTGCTTACATTTTTCTCTTTTCTATCCTTGTAACCATGTCTCCAAAGTGGAAACCCACACAAGTGCTAGTGATGCACCAAAGACAAGGAAAACCATCACGATTGAAAATAAAGTCGAAATAACAAAGCAATCAGAAAGAGTTGAAACACCATTCATTGGTCATTGCAACAGTGTTAGGCTACTGCACTGAACAGAGAAAGAATCTATGTGTGTATGTAGGTA
>NW_006921760.1:3341505-3342078 GCF_000298275.1 Orycteropus afer afer
TGATTATCAAGTGCAATACACCTAAATTGTGAGTGATAGCATTTGCTGATTTTCCACTTTCATAATGTTTAATAGCCTTTTGTTTCAATTCTAAATGAATACTTCTCCTTTGCCTCTTGCTGCTGCTATCACTAGCTGTGTTTGGAAGCCATGATGCAGTTTACAGTAATATTTTCTAAAGAAAATGAAACAGAGAGACAACACTACAACCCTCAGGAGACATGTGATACATGACATCAGATGCTGCCATCTACTAGTCGAAGCTCACCCTGTTATATGGTAAGCTTTTTAGATAGAAAGTACAGTACATACATAAGCCAGGAACATGGGTGTTTATTATGACTATCATGGCATATCTATTATAGGTTATATGTACAGTGTACCATATTACACCTAGCAGCACAATTGCTTTGTATATAAGGGACATGAGATACACACGTTGCACGTGGGAAGCTATTGCGTTTGCTATGTCCTGTTCTCCGATTGGGATTTCCAAACTCTGTTATCACCTTATGGGACTACACACATATATGAGGTCTGACACCCAAATGGATGTTATGTGACACATGATAG
>NW_006921760.1:3343603-3348380 GCF_000298275.1 Orycteropus afer afer
GGAAATTATTGGTCACCTGAACTCAGATGTCACTTTGTCCAGACTTCTGTCCTGCAAGGCCAGGTAACTGCCCTCCTGTGTGCTCCCATATTATTGTGCATATGACAGAAGTGTAGACTTCTGTGACACTCTGCTGTCAGGGCCCATTTATTTGTTTTCTGGCCCATTAGACAGGAAGTTCTTCAAGGTCAGGTGCTGTGTCTTTATCATCGTATTCTTAGTACTTCATCACGTGCTTGGAGTGTGATGGGTGCTCAATCAATATTTGCCTAATCAATGAGTAAAGTGTGCTGATTTGATTTTCAGCCTATATCAGGTGTTAATATCTTTTCTTTTTAGGGATGTTCAGAGGAAAGGGCAGACATTTTAGATTTTTTTGGTCATAAGCTATTGGAGTATCTGTTTTTGCCAGTGGAGTCTTCTGACTTATAGAGTAACCAACAGATTCAGTTTGCCTGGGACTGAGAGGTGCCTCAGGACACAGAACTTCCAGGACTTAACTGGACCAGCTGCCATTGAGTTGATTCCAACTCATGGTGACCCCAGGTGTGTCAGATTGGAACTTGCTTCACAGGATTTTAATGGCTGATTCTTCAGAAGCCATTCACCAGGACTTTCTTCCAAGGTGCTTCTGATGGACTCGAATTTCCCACCTTTTGTTTACTATTTGCATCACCAAGGAAGAGCCCAAGCAAATCAGACTACTGCCCCACTACTTTTAGATCAATCACGTAAGGAGTTATTACTTCTTCTTATACATAAAATCAAAACAAGCTGTACTCTCCTCCCCTCACTGTAGCTTAGAAAGAATAACACAATTAATATGTTATTGCTGATAATGTCTGTTTCTCCTCCTTCTCAGGGGATTATCACATCTCTATTCATAACCCATGCTGCATTTCAATGGACAAATAAATGATATTGATTAAAATCATCCACCCCTTCCTGTGTGTCCATGGAAGGTGGACACAAGAGAATAAGTTCTTGGAGGGTAGGGATGGCTGATTTTATAGAGACAGGAATAGCACTGAATGATTGCTACCTTCCTGGTGATGAGAGAGTAGACAGTTACAAGATTGTTAGAATTACTCTGCATTACCATAAGTAAGTTATTTAGTAAACCTATATGTAATATTGGGAGCTCTGTTGCATAATGCCTAAGGCATTTGACTGCTAACCAGAAGGCTGGCAGTTCAAACCCACCAGCCACTCCTCGGAAGGAAGATTGGGCAATCTACTTCTGTAGTGGACCACCTTGGAAGCCCAAGGAGGGGTCACTATGAGTTGGATCCAACTTGATGGCAGTGAGTTTAGTTTTGGTTTTATATGTAAGATTATTTAGTCTGGTTACAGTCAGGGTTTCCCGGATAAACATATCTAAGAGAATCCTACAAGGAAAGCTTATATACCAGAGCTGAACAGACAAGCTCTTGTCTTTGTCAAGTCTGCAGGTTTTCACCACAAGTCAAACTATCTCCCTGAAAGGGCGAAGAATTGGCTTAGACCAGCTGGTGGGCACAGCTGTGAAATATAGAGATCTCCAGAGTCAGGCTCCTTCAGGAAATCGGCTCTCTGGAAGGCAGCTGCACTCCAGCTGTGAGAGAGCACAAAGGGCTCCCTGGAGACAGCTGAGGCAGAACCAATTCTCTGCTCCCAGATGCTTAGCCTCCAACATGCAAGTCTTCTCCGGAAGCATCAGATTACAACAAAGAGGGGTGGTGTTCTCCAAATTGTGGCCTGGCAAAAGCTTTGGTTTCTTCCCAGTCTTCCTCTCATTTCGGTGCTTTCCTTGGGGACTTGTGATCTACGCCAGTTAGGGGCCAGGGTAAGAAGAGGCAGAAAGAGAACAGTAACTCAAAAGGATAAGTGCCTTGGTCATGCAGTCAATCAGCAAATGCCTATTGAGCACCTGCTCTCAATGGTGTGTTCTCTGTGGGTAAGGGCACATAATAAGAAGCTATGTCTGTGGTCTTCCTCACTTCCTCTTCCCACCGGGTGGAGCATCGTTGGGAAAATATCGAGGTGGTGTATTTCCACATAAAAGCACATTCTACAAAATAGGCATGTTTGAAAGATTATTTTAAAATAGATAACATGGTGACAGGATAATTTTTAAAACTCTGATAATAATTAAAACCAAAACCAGTTGCTGTTGAGTTAACTCTTGCTCATGGTAACCCCGGGTGTGTGCGAGCAGAACTGTGCACCACAGTTTTCAATCAATGGCTGATTTTTCAAAAGTATATCATCGGACCTTTCTTCTGTGGCAACTCTGGTTGCACTTGAACCTCCAACTTTTCCAGTAGCAGCTGAGCACATTAATTTCGCACCATCTGGGAAATCTCTGATAATTATTAAAGTTCTTATGATTATTCAAACTCAGATGTTCAAAGAAGCAGTACAAATGCAAGACAGTGAAATCCAGAAAGAAAGTGGTAAAGAGTGTCAAGGGGGATAGGTAGGCCAGCCCCTACTCCTTTCCTTACCCTCCCTCCAGGCTTGCTCTCCTGATCTTAGAACCTGTCCACCTTGAATACCTTACAAGTATTCAGTGATTTTGGTCTTTGAATTTTTATCTATCCTTGACATAGTGCCTAAGGCATTTGACTGCTAACCAGAAGGATGGTGTTCAAACCCACCAGCTTCTCTGCAGAAGAAAGACTGGGCAATCTACTCCTGTAAAGATTTACTGCCTCAGAAACCCAGTGGGGGTCGCTATGAGTCAGTGAATTTGATTTTTTTTTTTAAATCTTATTTTCTTTGAAAAAATTGTAGAGCTAATGGCAGTGTCTTAACAAATCAGAAGCAAGTATTTTGAAAGGGGAAAAAAGTGAACTTGGCAATTTTGTGGTCATAGAAGAACTGGATCACAAATAAGAAACAAAAGATGTTAACAGTTAAGCTCTTGATTACTACCCAAAAGGGTGGCGGTTTGAATCCACCAGAGATGCCTCAGAATAAAGGCCTGGCAGTGCTGTAATGAAAGGTCACAGCCTTGAAGAGCCTCTGGAGTGAATTCTACTTTGACACACTCGGGGTCGCTGTGAGTCAGAATTGACTCGATGGCACCTGGTTAATGAAGGAGAAGTAACAGAGGGATTCCTCAGGGATTAGTATTGTGGCTGATTGTGCTTTACAGTTACATTATCTGAGGACATACCCAGCAGTACTCTTAGGATGAGGGTCTCAGTAATCTGTCATGATTTAGGGAAGGAAATCAGCTGTCTCTAAAAATGTATTCCCCGAAGAATGAAGCTTCATGTGTTGCTAAAGGCAAAGAGGTCAATAAAGATATAAACAGAACAAAAACTCAGTGCCCTCCTCAGATAAAACTTTCTTCAGTGAGAACAAAGTGTGATTCAACATATGAAATGCTTGGAACAGTGCCTGGTACATAGTGAATTGTCAAAAAGTTAACTCTCATTATTATCTAGAAATAGTGAGAATAACAAAACCTATACAGTATGTAGTTGATGAGAGGATTAAGTGAAATAATGCACATAAAAGCCCTTAGCTTAGAGCCCAGCACAAAGCATGTCTTGTAGTTGTTTCTATGATTTATTAAGGAAAGATACACATTCGTGGATCCAACGCCAGAGGCACTCACTTTTTTTATGACAAAACATTTGGAAGACAGCTACCTGGCCAACCAACTGTAGAGATATGTATTTGTGACCATTCCAATGAAAGGTGATCCAACAGCATGTGGAAATTTTCGAACAATATCATTAATATTACATGCAAGTAAAATTTTGCAGAAGATAATTCAAAAATGGTTGCAGCAGTACCTTAAAAATGGCCAGAAATTAAAGCAGGGTTCAGAAGAGGATGTGGAATGAGGGATATCATTGCTGGTGTCAGACGGATCTTGGCTGAAAGCAGAGAATACCAAAAAGACGTTTACCAGTGTTTTATTGATTATGCAAAAGCATTCGACTGTGTGGATCATAACAAATTATGGATAACATTGAGAAGAACAGGAATTCTAGAACACTTAATTGTGCTCATGAAGAACCTGTACAGAGACCATAAGGCAATCATTCAAACAGAACTAGGGGATACTGCATGGTATAAAATCAGAAAAGGTGTGTGTTGGATTGTATCCTTTCACCATACTTATTCAATCTGTATTATGAGCAAATAATCCAAGAAACTGAACTATATAAAGAAGAATGTAGCATCAGGATTGAAAGAATACTCATTAATAACCTGCAATATGCAGATGACACCACCTTGCTTGGTGAAAGTGAAAAGGACTTGAAGCACTTACTGATGAAGAACAAAGACTCCAGTCTTCAACATGAATTACACCTCAACATAAAGAAAACAAAAATCCTCACAACTGAACCAATAAGCAACATAATGATAAATGGAGAAAAGATTGAAGTTGCCAAGGATTTAATTTTATTTGAATCCAAATCAACACCCATTGAAGTAGCAGTCAAGAAACCAAAAAACATATTGCATTGGACAAAACTCTTCAAACTGTTAAAAAGCAAAGATGTCTCTTTGAGGACTAAGGTGCACCTGACAAAAGCCATGCTATTTTCAATCACCTCATAGGTATGTGAAAGCTGGACAATGACTAGGAAGACCAAGGAAGAATCGATGCATTTGAAATATAGTGTTGGTGAAGAGTATTGAGCATACTATGGATGGCCACAAGAGTGAACAAATACTGTCTGGAAAGAAAGTCCAGGCAGAATGCTCCTTAGCAGTGAGGATAGGGAGACTTTGTCTCATGTACTTTGGACATGTCATCAGGAAGGACCAATCC
>NW_006921760.1:3348480-3349907 GCF_000298275.1 Orycteropus afer afer
AATTGTGAAGATGGCACAGGACTGAACAGGGTTTTGTTCCATTGTACACGGGGTTGCTGTGAGTCAAAACTGACTTGATGACACCTAACGAGAATAACAATATCAAATGGTGAAGATTTCTAGAAATAATGCTCATGGGCAACAGTGAGGTGTTGAGACTGAATACATCAGAATTTAAGACTGATGAAATTTTCAATAAGTATTCTCTGAGAGGTCTGTTAGCCCTCAAAAGTGAACTTTATAGACCAGAACTTTCTTGATGAATTTCACTCCAACATGGAAGTCTCAGCCAGTTTTCTCCTTTTCCTTCTGGATTCTTTGTGAAATGATTAATTGGAAATTTGTTCTTTGAGCTCAAAATCATTGATATATTTTTGTTTCCCGTTTTATTATTTTTTCTGTTCTCTTGAACCTCAAGTACAAGAGGTATGTCACATTGAAAATAGTGCTTCATGCTCAGTTCAATCCAAAGATCTCGTTTTGGAGAAGGGACATGTAGCAAGAAATGTAAATTGCTGTACTCTGATTCTCAGCCACCAAATATCCTTTGCTAACTTTCTAATTTTCCATTAAATGAGCTATTGTTGCTACAAGTCAGTGGTCCCATTACAGAATTTGTAGTACAATAAACAAAGTGTAAAGTGTATGTAATGAGGCCTGGCTCTAATTTCCCTTAATTACAGATTGAGTTACAGCCAGCCTGACCCTGACACCAACTTTACTTCCTCAATACAAAGCCTTGATGTACAGCAAATTTTTCTTCCATGATAGGTTTATTTCTTTGCTGAAAAATTGTTTAGAATGTATTTCATTGTATGTTGCAACGATGTAATTGGGTGCTGGCTGGTTTATTTACTTAATAGGTGTGGTAATAATTGCATGTCACTCTTTAGTGTCTGAGTTTCTCATTCCTCTCCAAATTGATTGCTTTATCTCTCAGGTATCGAATGGAGTCACTCTGAAATAACACTTGTGGAGAAGATGAACTTGGAGATTTATTTCTCTCTCGAAACTCAGAGATGTGTTCAGAGAAAAATGGCTGCTCCATACCAAATAAAGTTAAAAAAACCAAATAAAAAGTAGTTGAGTCTGTGGACAGGATTATTTTTCTCTAATATAGGAAGTATATGTTTCTTGAAAAACTTTGCAAAAGTGAAGGGAAAATATCTGGAGATATTAACTAGTTCCCAGCTTACTATGGAAGCGCAAGGGATCATATGCATGGGGATGAAATTCAAGCAAAATAGTCATCGTTCTAGGAGTTTCCACATACATATCATTTAATCCAAGATGACTTTTTACTTTATGTATTGCACCTGTGGTCTTCATCCTAACTGCTAGTCCAATTTGGGGATGGCTGTAATTATTCTATTTTCTGTGTTTCTACTTGCTTTCTTAACTCTGTGTGGAACATAAGTGCTATTTGT
>NW_006921760.1:3367304-3384688 GCF_000298275.1 Orycteropus afer afer
TGGTAATTCTTCTGCTAGTTGGGGTTTAGTCCACTTTTGTATCCTTCCCTTCAAGGCTCAGGGGTCCAAGATTATCTTCTGTGTCTGTGTTAATTGGTTTCCCTTTCTTTGTTGAAGAGGGTCTGTGCAGTCCTTCTGCCTGGTCTGCCATCTTGTCGGAACCTCCCCATTACACTAGTTTTCAAAGGAAGGTACTCACTGTGGATCACTAAAACTGCCTGTCTAAGCTTTGTGTATGGGCTAGAGAAAATTTTGATGTGCAGCAAATTTTTCATACAGCAGGGGAACACTTACTATTTTCACAGTATTTCTAATGGAAGTGAAGTCAGAAAATAATAGTATCTATCTAATATTTTTGTTGGATTATATGTAATAGTACATTTAAAGCATTTAGAACAATGTCTGATACACATAAATTAACTAATTTATTAATAATAAATTAATAATATTCTTACTATAGTTCCCATTGCAATTTATTACGTCTAGCTATATTAGAGTCGGGTCTTTACTTGCGCAGGTAGTCCCTGGGTTACAAACTTCAGACTTACAGAATTCCTACTTGCCCTTTAATGTTATGTATGTTTGTCCTCACTTTGACATAAATGAACTAACCCCCAAACCAAAAAACCAAACCCACTACTATCAAGTAGATTTTGACACATAGTGACCTTATAGAATAGAATAGAATTATCCCATAGGGTTTCCAAGGCTGTACGTCTTTACAGAAGCACACTGCCACATCTTTCTCCTGTGGAGCAGCTGGTGGTTTTGAACTCCCGACCCTCTGGTTAGCAGCCCAATGCTTTCAACACAGTGCTCCTGAACCAACACCTGCTCATAACAAATTCATCACAATTACTTTCACTTGCTGCACAAGAAACTTTTAAGTCACTGAAAAGTCTCTGTGCCTTTTCTTGCACTAGAGTAAGGCAAAATAAGAACTGTGCACCTGTTCTGACTGACCTACAAATTCGTCTTAAAGACACATGTGGGAATGAATCTCGTTCATACCTTGGGACTTCCTGTATAATACAGACATTTTTATATATGACAATGTTATAAGCTAAAAACAAACTTAAAATCCAACCCTTCTTTCAAGCTTCCTTTATTTTTCATATTTAATTTATTTTCTATTACTTTACTTCTTGCTCTCCTATCCTACCTGACCTTGCCAATAAAGTTTTTCAGATTTCTGGCTTAGAGCAGGCTGTTTGGATAGCCATTCCCCCACTCCCACCCCTGCCTTCCCAATAAAAGTGGGAGCAGGGGAACATTTCTTCTCCAGGTGGGGGTGTTGGAACATGAGCTCCTCTGCTCTTCCCTAAGAAGGGACTAGGGCTGCATCCACTATTGAAGTGTCTGCAGGGACAACTTATTTGCCTTCTGGTTTTAGGGCCTCATGATTTTCCCATTGTGGACTTCGTCCTCACCTTAGCTATCCCAGGCTATCCCTGCTGGTCCTGTGAGCTTGCCTTTGACTCCTCTTTCACCTCTATGGTCCTTGAGATCTTCAGACTCCCCACATGCCACAAGCACACTGCGGGAATGGGATGAGGACTGGATGGAAGGTAGAAGGGCCCAAGACCACTATTTCAGGCCTGTCCACCTGGCCCTTTCCTTTACCCCTTCTGCTCTAACATCTGGGAGCTCTGGTGGCATAGTGTCTAAGGCACTTGACTGCTAACCAGAAGACTGGCGGTTCAAACCCACCAGCCACTCCTTGGAAGGAAGGTTGGGAAATCTACTTCCGTAGTGATAACACCTCGGAAACCCAAGGAAGGGTCGTTATGAGTCGGAGAGGACTCGACGGCACATAACCGTAACAACAACACTCTAACATCTAGTCACCATATTGGTCCTGCAGCCATGTAGACTCTGGTCATCTCTGAAGGGCATAAGCTCTGGAAGGGCAATGGATAGATCCTGCTTTGTAATTCTCTAACTAGAGGTTTCTAGATCACCCCAATATTGACCTGGAAGTGGCAGGGAAGAGTTCATGCATGCCTATCCTTCAACCTTTCCTTCTTCCCTTCTCAGGTTTCCCCACCTTCTTTTCTCCCCCTCTCCAGAGACAAGATATGCCTTTCGGTCTTATCCTCTCCTTTCAACATCACAAAGTTTACGGAAAATCCCAGGGCTCCGATGTTTCTTGCCTTGGCTCTTTATTTGTAAAGTTGAGCTTTGGGAGTTCAAAGAAAATACCTCATCAAAATCATGGATTCTGGAAAATAAGACACTAGTTTTCAGTCTGTTGTCTTGGCATGAACACCAATAAAGTTTTTTTTTTTAAAAAAAACAAAACAAAACAAAAAAAAACCTCCAAGCCAAGCAATGGTTACCTTGATCTAGAGTGTCCTACCTTCCTCCGGAAGCACTGAATGCCTCAATGATGACAGAGAAATAAGCAATACTTCACGGTTTAACCAAAGAGCCTTGGTAGCACAGTGATTAAGTGCTAAATGAAAGGTCAACAGTTTGAACCCACCAACCACTCAATGGGAGAGAGCTATAGCAATTTGATTCTGTAAAGATTGTTGTTGTTGTTATGTGCTGTTGAGTTGGACCCGACTCATAGAAACTCCTCCTTGGGTTTCTGAGGCAGTATCACTATGAAAGTAGATTGCCCCATCTTCCTTCCGAGGAGTGGCTGGTGGGTTTGAACCGCCAGCCTTCTGGTTAGCAGTCAAGTGCCTTAGGCACTATGCTACCAGAGCTCCCAATCTGTAAAGATTACAGCTTTGGATACTCTATGGGGCAGTTCTGCTCTGTCCTATAGGACGACTATGAGTTGGAATTGAGTTGATAATATATATTTGGTTTATGGGTTTAACTAGAAAGTAAATAAATTGATTAAATGTTTTTAACAATTCTCTCCCTGCTATACTTTTAGTAAGTTTCTCCACCTCCAGCCCTTGTCTTGGCATCCTCCTCCATTCCAAGTAGGAGCTAAGGTCTGTCCAGATTCTGTTTTGCTATCTCTTCTCTCTTCCTCATGGGATAGGGTTTCATCATAAATATAGGAAGAGTTTTTTGGTTTGTATTTTCTTCTTCTTTTTTGAAGCACAAATCAGCCTGGAGGGGACCATGAATTACTAAAGGGAGTTAAGCAGTTTTCTTGGTTAAAAGCTAGAAGTGAAGGCTGTCACTCTAACCTCAATTCTCATTACCTTTCAGCCTGACTGACTATCCTTTCTTCTTTTTCAGGAATCCAAAGAGGAATCCAAAGTGAGCACGGGCTTCATGCCGTGACTTCACATATTTTGCATCCCGAGCCGCAGATTGTCTTGCCTGCCTGCATTTGGAATCTAGGTTCTTCCTCCCAAACACAGTCTGCCCAAATGTAACCCCTGCCCCCATCACTGAACAGATGTCATGGTTTGCATCTGCTAGGACCACCCTTCCTTTTCCAATAAGATATTTATTTCTTCAAAAGATTTAGTCTTCCAGAAATGAAGATTAAAGTTGCTTCCCCAAACCCATCTTTTTCTTTCTTCATTTGGTTATCTCAACAGACCATTTATAGTAGCTAAAGATAGCAGATCTCCAAATCTAGGGTTTGAAATTAATGCATAGTACCTCTACCTTGAGTGGGAGAGATATTGCAAAGATTGGCATCCCTCGTTGTTGTTGTTAGGTGCCTTTGAGTCATTTTCAACTCATAGTGACCCCATGCACAGCAGAACAAAACACTGCCCAATCCCAGCCAGCTCCACGATCCCTGCTATACTTGAGCCCATCATTGCAGCCACCATGTCAATCCATCTCGTTGAAGGCCTTGCCCTCTTTCCTCGACCCTTCATCCTACCAAATATGACATCCTTCTCCAAGGAATGGTTCCTTCTGACAACATGACCAAAATAGGTGAGACAAAGTCTGTCCATTTGGCATCCCTTAGAGAAATCCCATTGTTGGTTACATTCCTTCTTCAATATTGTGGAAGAAGTGTGCAGTAGCAATGATCAAGGGACAGGATAGATGGTGACCAGTAGCTAGCCTCACAGGGTCATTTTTACTCTATCATGATGTAAAAGAAAGAGTTAAGAGTTCCCCAGACTCCTAGAGGAGCTACAGGATTGTAGAAATTACTAGTGGACAGGAAGAGACCTTAGGGCTGGACAGGAAGGCTGGAGAAGGCCAGGATGTTTTGACTAAAATCATTGTCTACAAATGCCAACTCAGGGTCTCCAGAACCAGGTGGATCTAATTTTACTAGGACAATTGAGAAAGGACAGAAGCCTCAAAAGGGCAAAGAATTAGATGTGTCAACTGCAAACCTGCAAGAGTCAGAAGTTATGATATTATATAATACTTTCCTCCTCTCCACAAACTTAGTCACCCTCAGGTAAAAAGGTGGGATGCAATAGGGTAAATCATGGAAAGAATGGGTTATTACCCAAAGTCTCTAAGATTTGAATGAAATGAATGTAAAGACTCGGAAACCTAAGGAGGGGTCGCTATGAGTCAGGTCTGACTCGACGGCACATAACAACAACAACAACAATGTAAAGAAAATGATACTTTAGTTTGGCTTTAGAAAATCACTGAATAAAAATGAAATATAATGAAATGTAATAAAATATATCTTCTGCTATAGGCAGACTGGAACTTATACAGATATCTTAAAACAAAAGCAAACCCAGTGCCATTGGAGTAGATTCCGACTCATAGTGACCCTATAGGACAGAGCAGAAGTGCCTCCATAGTTTCCAGTGCTGCAAATCTTTACAGAAACAGACTGCCTCATCTTTCTCTGGCTGAGCAGCTGTGGATTGGAACTGCCAACCTGTTGGTTAGCAGCTCATGCTTTAAGCACTATTGCACCAGAGCTTCTTGGAACTTATATGTGAAATGGAATTCTGTTATGAAAAAGTAAGCTACTTTTTTGTGTGAATCATCTCACGATGTGCATGAGCCTGGAGGGCATTCTGCTGAGTGAATAAGTCAATCGCAGAAGGACAAATACTGTATGAGCTCATTACTGTGAAAAGACAAAGAAGGGGTTGCTTGAGGAAGGGAACTCACTTTGTAGGTTACTGGGATGGGGAGGGAAGTGGAGGGATTAATTTGGGTTAGTTGGGGGCCACATGCTGGCATGGGTAAAGGGAGGGATGGTATAGAAAGAGTCCAGGACCACTATGACAGCATTAGGAAAAGGGAGGACACCGAATTGTGCACATAATATATAGATGACAGATGCTAATACCAACCACAATACTGCATTACTATTAACACCAGACTTTAGGCTACAGATAAATACATAGACACCTGAGAAGATCAGATGGGGGTCAGTGAACAGGAGTATACTCTAGGCCAAGGATAGATTTAGCGGAGGCTAATCTTGCACAGATACCAGTGATACAAAATAACCACAATCCTTACAAAAACAATGGAAGAAAGACATAGAGTAATTCCTCACAGACAGCCAGACACTGTGTGAGAGAGATCTAATGGATCTACCAACTCAGGACCATAGTATTGGGGAACACCAGACTCAAATGGCACAACAAAATACATAAAAGTCTTGTTCCTCATCCTACATTGGTGATTAGCGACTGGGGTTTTAAAAGATTTCAAGTGACCATCTAAGATGCAACTAATGATTCCGAGTGTAGGAAGCAAAGAAGAGTGCAAAAAAAACCAAGGGCATTTGTAAACAATCAGCCCTAGGACATGATGGCCCTCGAGACCAGAAGAACTAGATGGTGCCTGGCTACCAATGCCAACCACTCAGGAAAGGATCAAATCTGGAGATCCTGGACAGAGTGGGAGGAAAAACGTGGAACAAAATCCAAAAACTCAATAATGACCAGAATTACTGGTCATATGGAGTCTGGTGAGATCCCCAACACTATGGTCCTGGGGGGATACATTCTGGGCCTGGAATAAAACTCACTCCCAGGGGCTGGCTCTCAGCCCAACAGTAAACAAGATGTACATGCAGACCACTCAACCCAGGGTGATGCACCCACATACTCTATGGAAATTCATCCCTTGGAGCAATTGACCACAGAGCATCATAGGGGCAACATTCACGCAGAGGAAATGCAGGACACACAGGAGTGTATAACTACGAGGGGCACAGGGGGAGAAGGGTTACTGGGCGGGGAGGGGAGAAGACTGGGTTAGGGCTGGGAATGTTAAATTGGAAGTGAAACTAAATGTACACATAATGTTGAATGTAAAACAAACTCTTGAAATATACATACATATTTTTAAAAAGCATATTTAGCAGGAGAAATTAGGAAAAAGAAGAAAGTAAGTTACTTTTTTTCAAATCTTAGTTTTTATACCCAGTTTGTGTGCTCAATATTTTAATCAACCCTGGGATATAACTAGGCTCGGTGAGATGAAATAATTTGCCTAAGGTCACAGCCAATAATCGGTAGAGCCAAGGTTTGAGATTTAAATTTATCTGATATCAACATTTGTGTTTCTAACTGCTATGCCTAAGCCTCAGAGTAATATGGTTATTATTTTTACCCTATGTATTGGTTTTAAGGAGCTGTGGTGGTGCAGCGCCTGAGGCATTTGACTGCTAACCAGAGGTTGGTGGTTCAAACCCACCTGCTGCTCCACAGAAGGAAGATGGGGGAATCATGAGTGTTGTTATGAGTCAAAATTGACTTGATGGCAGTGAGTTTGGTTTGGTTTTGTATTTTCTTTTTAATTCATAGGAGGGTATGGCATGAAAAATAAGAGTTTCAACTATACTTTGTTATAAATACCTTACTTGACTTTGTGCTTTGTTCTCATTTTTTCTCCTCACTTTCTTAATCTCTCTTTGTCCCTTTAATGAGTTGTCATGAATTGAATTTGTGTCCCCCCGCCCCTTTTTTGGTCGAAGTCCTAACCCCTGTACCAGTGAACATGACCTTGTTTAACAACAGCATCGATGAGCATTTTATCAAGTAAAATAACATGAGATCATACCAGAGGAGGGTGGATTCTAACCCAGTTTGAGTGGGGTCCTATGAAAGAGAAGAGACAGAGGGAGACTGACAGAGGTAAGATGGCCACGTGGGGTAGAGCTGCACTGCAGCCGCAAGCCAGGAACGCCGAGGGGTACCACCGAGCTGTGTGGCCTGCAGGAGTGGAACCACGTCACCTACGCTGGCATTTTTCCCTACCTCAGGAGGCGGAACATGAAGACAGCACTGTCTTTGCATTTGCAAGCCTACAGATTAAGAGTTTGCTGTATTTGAAAGGTCCAGAAAGAATGAATTTAAGATGAATGGGATAATCATCTTCTAGAGAAGTAAATTTACTTGGTGGGTTTCCACTAAAATGGATTTTTAAAAAAAATGTCAGATGAAACTAAAACATTTAAGACATATGGTGCATTAACTAAATGTTTAAACATTTGCCTTTAGCTGCGTGAACATATCACTGATGGAATGAGCTCAGTGAGCTATGTTGTACATCTTTGACTGAATCACTGTCCAGTAGCGAGCTCTATTTCTTCAATATCTTTAGTAACAACCATCCCCAGATGCTTACAACAGATACCAAATACATGTTATAATTTCACTGCTGAATACAAATGCACATAAAAATGAAAAGTCCAAATGAGAAAATGTATCTGTAATCTCAGTCATTACCTTTTATTTGAAGTAGGTTTTACAGGAGAGGAGAGTGAAGATTAGTATCATTAGGCAGGAAGCAGCATGATGGTGCTATCCCCTTCTACTGTCTTTCAGAAAATCCCTTAGTACTTAATACATGATCAGCAAACAGGCAGCAAGGGTGGGCGTGTTCCACCTTGCCCCAGTCCAGAGCAGACTTTGTGGCTCAATCATACACTTATTTCTCCTACTGACTCTGCACTTGACCTGAGAAGTCTTCTCCACCCAGCACTCCAAGCAACTACTGCCAATTAACCCACACACACAAAAAAACTTCACTGCCGTTGAGTCGGATCCAACTCATAGTGCCCCCTCCTTGGGTTTCCGAGGCGGTATCACTACAGAAGTAGATTGCCCAACCTGCCTTCGGAGGCATGGCTGGTGAATTTGTACCACCTACTAACTTCTGGTTAGTAGTCAAATGCTTTAGGCACTACGCCACCAGAGCTCTCTAATTGACCAAAGCTAGCATTTGAAAAGAAGCCTCTTTGCATTTGCCAGACACAGAACAATTGGTAGAAGTGGTGGGCTGTTTCTATATATATCTGATATATTTAGCAGATATGATAATTGTGGGTACTAGGCCATTGGAGTTCTGGTAGCGTAGTGCCTAAGGCACTTGACTGCTAACCAGAAGGCTGGCAGTTCAAGCCCACCAGCCACTCCTTGGAAGGTTGGACAATCTACTTCCACGGTGATACTGCGTCAGAAACCCAAGGAGGGGTTGCTATGAGTCGGGTCCAACTCGACGGCACATACCAACAGGCCATTGAATACTGCTGGAATTTAGTCCTTAAATAAGAAAGATGGCTTTGGGAATTCTTGGGTTCTGGAAGAATCCACTAGCACTTGGATTCTCCTCTGATTATATAAAGCCGTCCTCTGTCCTCCAGGAAGGCTTACTGACTCCACATAGAGATATGTCCTTTTCTCCTTCATATTCTGAGTTTCCCAAGCTCAGGGAAAATACTGAAAATTCTAGACTCATGTGAAATAAAATATGTCAACCTACTGAGATATTCAGTTAATTTCTGTACAGAACTTCTGTATTGAACTGCAAAGAACTTCTTGAGTATAGGAGCGGGGGAGGGCTTGTATTTAAGGCTGACCTAATCTGCAGTTACATTTCCTACTTAGGGTGTATATAACAATAACAGCTACTTTTATTATTATTATTATGCTTCAGGTGCAAGTTTACAGAACACAGTTTGTTTTACATTCAACATTTCATGTACATTTGGTTTCATTTCCCAATTACCATCCCCAATCCTAACCCAGTCTCCTCCCCTCCCTACCCAGAAACTCCAACACCCTCAGTTATGCACTTCTGTGTGTCCTGCATTTCCTCCTTGCCAATATTGCCCCTCTGGTGCCTTTTATGTTCCTGACACAATTTTAAGCACCAAAGGACATTCACTTGCATTTAACTCTCATAGCATCACTCTGAAGTTCATTATTCCTATTGTGTAGATGATGAAACCAAATCTTATGAAGCCAGGGGCTAGAGAATTTTTCTAAGATCACACAAACAGCACATGTGTGTATTAGGCAGAGTCATGATGGAAACAGATGGTAAATTTTAAATGATGATTGAGGACAATTTAATGAAAGGACTACTTACAAAGGCCTGGGCAGGATTAAAGAAACCAACAAGGGATGGTTCCAGAGCCTCCAGGGATAAGCCTTGATTTGAACTTGTTATCATTCTGGAAGCAATGTTTCTGGAACATGGCAAAAAACAGGGTGAAAAAGGGTCCCCCAATAGGAGCTGTGGCTTCAGAGAAAGGAAGCCTTTCACTGCTGAAACTACTTACATCTTGATTCACTGGCAGGGAGAGGTGGGCAATGCCAATGCCTCCAATTGGTCAGATCTAACTGGAAGCTGGAATGGAAAAAGAGCCTAAAGGTGCAGTCCTAAAGGGTAATGAGATGGTGATGGAGCAGCAAAGAGGCTCAGGATTTCTCCTGGCCCACTTCCTTAACTTCTACTTGATATCCCACTCCTTGCCTGGCATTTAGAGATGTGTTTTACACAACAACAATTGCTCAATAAATGCTACTTGTTATTATCATGTCTTCCTTTTCCTTTGCCCAATTTTCACTTCCCAAACCTTGACTAAAGTGATAGCACTCAATGAAAATCTTTAATTCCTAATGCTTTACTTACATTCACTCATTTATAATGAGATATAAAGTGGGTATTTATTTCCAATTTCCAGAAGAGATCATGGAAACTCACTGACTCCAAAGCCAATGTTCTTTCTAATATTTGAAGTCTTCTGTAGCAAATCATCCATGGCCAACTCTTACAATATGACAAAAAAAAGACAGTTGAAAAAAAATTATTTTAATAACTGTTTAATAATTTGTCTAAGATTTATCAAGGCACAGATTACCCAAACTATGACCATAAATGGTCTTGGGACTATCACTAACTTCATATGTCCCTCTCTTCTTCTTCTGTCTTTCTCTCCCACTTCTCTCTTTTCCTGACTCTCTCTTCCATGTTTTCCCCATTGTCCCTGATCATTCCTTTTGATGGTTAACTTCATATGTCAACTAGGTTCAAGGTTGTTTGGCCAGATACCAGTCTGGTTGCTGTTAGGGAATAGTCACTGTTGTGTGCCACTGAGTCAATTTTTAACTCATAGTGACCCCATGTAACAGTAGAACTGCCCCATAGGGTTTTCTTGGCTGTTATCATTATAGGAGAAGATCACCAGGTCTTTCTACTGAGGTACTTAAAGAAAGATTTGAACCAACAATCATTCAGTGAGCAACCAAGCACTTTATTGTACCACTAAGGCTTCATTGTATGTGATTAAATCAACTGCCCCTGAAAGAGCAGGCTATCTTTCAAAATGAAATTGAATTGATGTAATCTCCTTTCATAATGTAATAAATCAATCAGTTGAAAAAGGAGTTTCCCTGAGGTGTGTTTTGCCTCCAAACCTTAAGTAGATATTTTTGCCATAACTCTCTTTCACATACAGGGGACGACAGAAGACATATGTAGATGTCTACAAGCAGAGCAACATCAAGGATTTCCAACAGACCCAAGAAAATAGGAAAGAGACTCATAGAAGGAATCAGTGTAGCCCAGACCCTGATTTGGACTTTTAGGCTATGGACCTGTGGGAAAAGAAATTTCTGTTCTTTACAGGCATGCACTTGTTGTATTTCGGTTACAGTATCACTAGGTAATGAAGACTCTCCTCCAATGTCTCCTATTTCCACTCTTTCCACTTGTGGAAGTTCAGTTGTGTGCCAACTTGGCTGGCTTGGTTTTGAGTGGCTGTGCAGCTGGATGTACTGTTCTCCGTGAGTTTGGTAATCAACTCCGTGATGGAATCTACTGGAGCAGCTGAGTAGCTGGCTTAGGGAGTGAACTCTTTCCAGTGTATAAGAAGAAGCATTGAGAAAGATCTCTGGGACTTTTGGTACATCTGGCTCCTGCATTTGGCCGTGTCTTCATCTCAACAGCCTGCCACGTTGTCTGCAGATCTTGGGACAGTTAATGGTCTGGGCTGCCATATGGTTTGAGAATTTTGGGACTGTGTCATATTACTTGTTGACCTTGGGTTTGTCAGCCTCAGCAGCCAACAGCTGTCTGAGTTAAGAGAAGCCTTCAGCTTCAGTGGACCAGGAGAAAGAGGCAGAGCTGGAGCCCAAAGTCTAGGGGCTTTCACCCAGCCCCTAGAGCAGACACTTTGAACTTGGACTTCTAGCCTCCTAAACTGCAAGGGAGCTCTGGTAGCATAATGCCTAAGGCATTTGACTGCTAACCAGAAGGATGGCGGTTCAAACCCACCAGCCACTCCTCGGAAGGAAGATGGGGCAATCTACTTCCGTAGTGATACTGCCTCGGAAACCCAAGGAAGGTTGCTATGAGTCGGGTCCAACTCAACAGCACATAACAACAACAAACTGCAAGAGAATAAACTTCTGTTTGTTAAAACCATCCACTTGTGGTATTTTCTGTTCAAGTGACACTATCATACCCAAACACCACTTTTCTTCCCCTTTTCCCTGTTTCTCATCCCTCTCCCCATTGTTCCCTCCTCCCTTCTTTTTCTTCTAGTCCTACACTGTCAGTAGTGTTGAAGAGATACAGCTTAGGGTTATGATGGCAGGCTCTAAAAGTAAATGTGTGGATTCAAGTCCTAGTTCTGTCAATATGAGTGGCAATGTGATTTTGTGTAAGTTATTTAATATCTTTGAGCCTCTGTCTTCTCATATGTGAAATGGGTTAATAAAAATGCTTACCTAATCATGTTATCATGCAAGATAACAAGGAAGGTGAAGAAGTACTACCATGATAATAGTTACTCTTTTACTATTTCCATCTTTCCTTTTCACCTCACATCTTTCTTCCAAAGCTATGGTCCTTAGTGACAAAATGTTTGCTGACTTGTAAATTAAGGCAAAGTTGGAGGACTGGTGAATTCCATAATTTGAGTTCCAGAAAGAAGATACAGTGAAACAGCAGGCAGCATGCAAAGTGTGCCAAGGAATGTTTACAAACGAAGTTTGCTGTTCATGTATATTTTGAAGATGTTTATTTTTGTGTTATGAGAGGCTTCTTGAAGGCACTGTCCCTGTTGCATTCCATCAAGAGACATGGGCATCAGCTTCCCGGAATAGTAGGTATTACTGCAATGATGTCCTTTAGGATGGGAGCCGCAAAGACCCATGGGTTGACAGGGGAATTGCGTAATTGTTCAGTATTTAGCTCTCCCTGGAATGGCTCAAAGAAGGAGCTATGTGTGAAGTGAATTTGTGGATCAACAACGCTAGCACAGAGCTCTGCGCCATCTGCAGACATTGCAGAAATGAACAGGGGAAGCCAATGTGCTGTGAGTGACAGAGATTAATCTTCAAAGCCACAAAGGCATGAGTCCCGTTTGGAATTCAGGCAGCACCGGAGAGCATCACAGCCCTGGAACATTTCTTTGAGGCAATGAAGACATTTATCAGCCATAACTCTCAGGTGACTGCATGTCCTGAAATCCTTGATGCTACTGAATCAAAAAGAACACCCAGAAGAATGACTCTGCCTTTTTAAAATTAGAAGAGACAACAGAATGATTATGTTCCATTCTTTATTTAAAACAACTGTCCAAGTAATTCACCATAATGGCTTGGATTAAGTTAGCCAACCACACCCAGAAAGCTGGGAGGGAAAAAGGGGGTCTCCACACCCCATTTGGCTGCACTTTTTCTGGTGACATTTAGATATTCTGTTTGGGACATAATGTATCTTAGTGATAGGGGCTATGCAATTTTTTATTGAAAGGGGGATGCTTAAAATTGAAACTACACAATTATAGAAATATTTACTTATTGATCAGTACATTTGCTTTTGTAGTATGCATTTGTATTTATAAAATAAAAAAATAGTTCTATTAAGTGTCTTTTAAGATAAATATTTTTTTCTAAACAAAAATAACACATTTATTCACATTTAAATCAAAATGCAAAACTCTACATTGATCATCACATTGATTATCTGAAACATTAAAAATATTATGCACAGAATAGCTATTCTTGGTACACTTCACATACATTAATCAATTTCTCAGCCATATCTGCTTCTAATCCAGTGTGTCTGACATTTTTCTGAAGAATGTATTTTTTTTCAACATAGACTCATTTATAATTTTTTTTCCCCATAAAATCACCTGCAGTCTTCTTCAAAGTTAGTTTATGGCAGATAAATTTCAAAATGAAGCATATTCAATGGATTCATCTGTAGATATTTTTAATTGAGAAAATATTTTCTCATGCTATTAAATGGAGAACATTCTCAAATTCCGTATTTAAAGTTAAAATGTGTAAATATGTCAGCCCAAAGATTTTCTCAAAGATTTTTTCTCTTTTTGCCTCCATTCAAAATATTTTTCTTCGAAAAAAACTTTTATTAAAGTTCAATTAAATTGTCTCTATGATTCTTTTGAATATTTCTCCAAACATAGATGCTGCAAAATCGTAAGTATTCTTCTTTTCACTCTTTTTCAGTATAAGATGTAAATTTATCCAATGAAAAATAGAAGTTCCATTAAAGGAGGCTTATCACAGATGGAGCTATTCCAAAGTATACTGATAGAACTTCAAGTTTAAATATTATACTAAGAATGAGTGCTCATTCTTTCATTTGCTCACTTCTTCCTTTGCTGTTTTAGTGCTATGTTTAGTTATAAGGGGGAGAAAGATGAGACAGTCTGCTTCCATAAAGACTACAGCCTTGGAAACCCTAGGGGGAAGTTCTAATCTGTCCTTTATTTAGGATTGCTATGAGTCAGAATCTACACAACACCAGTGGGATTTGGTTGGTTAGTGATAGCTTGCTTTACAAAGTAACTACTAACTTTTGAAACGGATGCCGATGTTTCTTCAGTAGATTTGCGTTTTTAATGTTCATGTGGTCACTAAGATCATTATGGTAGATATCAAATATCAATAATTTTGAGCAAGTGACATGTTTACTGATGTTCTTGAGAAACAGAAATCCACTACATAAGTTCTCATTAAATATGTGCTTTTTTTAACCTAGAATTCATTGCTGCCAAAAAAGAATTGTAAAGTCTTAGAAAGATTATCAAACTGTAACATAAGTAAATAGTTGAAGCTTTATACCATGTAATAAATGATAAAATCACTCTACTAGGAAGTGTTTTTTGTACAGTAGAAGAATTCTCATTATTTCCTGCGTGTTTCACAGACACCTAACCTAAAATTTCCAAAGTTTCCCCATGACTCCTTGGCCTGGCAGCCTAGTGGCTTCATGCATGATGCAGGCTGACCCACTGGGCATGGCAAAAGTGACTAGTGTGTGCAGCATGCTTGTAGAAGCAGAGATGTTGAACACTTCTTCCACCAACATACACCAGAGACCAGAGGCCTTAGTGGTTCCTAGCCCCAAGTGTCCAAGATCATTTGGTTTCCTTGAAAGGGAGATAGTAGGTACATTGTATCAGGAAAGGGTCCAAAGAAGAACAATTGGTCATCTCAAATATAAATGCACATTACATTAGAACTGTTTATGGTCATGGTGGCATTGAGGAAGAGGAAGACATAGAGAGGTGCATGGGAGGTACAGACAACAAAGATGAATCTTTTGTACATACAGTACTGCATTGTCAGTGAAGCCAAACATTTATATATGAGTGGATAGATGGGTGGACAGGGTGAACTATTAGGTATGTCTATGCAGGGGGAGAGTGTGCCCAAGACCACGTGTAGGGCTGGCAGTCAATGTTTCTACAAGTATATTTGTATGTTCTGTAAGAATTCCCAGGTATATAGTAGAACTGACAAAGGACAAGGTTGTAGTCACTTCTTGGTCACAGCTAACTACTCAGAAAGAGTGAATAGTTGGACCTGTGGGCTTGGAACCATAGTCGCAGGGGACATTAAATTCAATTGGCATAACAAACTATACAAAAATATTGTTCCATATCCTATGTTGGCAAGTAGTGACTGGGATCTTAAAAGCTTGCTAGTGGCCACCTAGAGGGAATGATGGGTCTCTCCTCATCCAGAGTGAAAAAGAATGAAGAAAACCAAAGATGCATGGGAACAATTAGTCCAAGTGACTGGAACACCATGTGATTCTTAGCTTATATGACTATGAGAACAGAAGAACTAGATGGTCCCCGGCTACCATTGTCAACCACTCAGAGGGGGATCTCTGTAGGAGATCCTAGATAGAGTGGGAGAACAATGTGGAACAAAACTCAAAATAATTAACAAAAAAAGAAGTGGATCAGGTTGGCTGGTCTGATAGAGCCTGATGGAACCCCTGAGACTATGGCCCCTAGGTGACCTTCGAGTCTGGAATTGAACCCACTCCTGTGGCTTCCAGACAAACAAAAGACAGACATATGAGCTGAACATTTGTGTTAGGTAGATACACTCCTTGGAGAGATCAATTATGGGAAAATAGAAGGGCTGTGTATGCACAAGGAGATAGCTTGAGGGGCAGGAGTGCATGGGAGAGAAGGACGCAGGGAAGAAGTAACTATGGGGAGGAAGTGGGAGGGGAGCTGTTGCATTGAGGGAGATTGCAGTCAATGTCATGAAACAAAGTATGTGTGAGCTGCTGTATGGAAAGTGAATTTAATCTTTAAATTTCCACCCAAATCACAATAAAAATTAAAAAAAAAAAAAAGATTGTGTACAGTATGTTCATTTCCTATGTAGACTAAATGAAACCATGGCAGAAATAGGAAGTAAAAGTGGAGGCCTTATCAAACCCATCACGCTTATTTAAAGGTTGTTGTTGTTGTTATGTGCCGTTGAGTCGGACCCAACTCAGCGACCCCTCCTTGGGTTTCTGAGGCAGTATCACCACAGAAGTAGATTGTCCTATCTTCCTTCCAAGGAGTGGCTTGTGGGTTTGAACCACCAGCCTTCTGGTTAGCAGTCAAGTGCTTTAGGCACTATGCTACCAGAGCTCCATTTTAACCATTTCTGAGTGTAAATTTGGTGAAATTAGTTACATTCACAGTGCTGTATAACCATCACCACTACCTAGTTCTGAAGGTTTTCATCACCCTAAACAGTCACTCAGTTTCCATGCTGGAAACATCTAATTTACTTTTTGTCTATAGAAATTTGCCCCTTCTGGATATCTCATATAATTGGAATCATATAATATTTGTCCTTATGTTCCTGGCTTATTTCACTTTCAACATGTTTCGAGGATCATCTATGTTGTAGCACATATCAGAACTCCAGTTTTTTTATGGCTGAATAATAATCCATTGTCTGTATATACTACTTCATTTGTTGATGGATAGTTGAGTTGTTTCATCTGTTGGCTCTTGTGAATAATGCTGTAATGAGTATTGGTGTACAAGTGTCTGTGTGAGTATATACTTCTTGTTTATATACCTAGGGATAGAATTGCTGCGTTATATGGTAATTCTATGTAGAATTTTTGAGAAACATCCACAATGGCTGTACCATTTTAGATTCCCACCAGCAATCTTCTAGATTATCTTAATGCAACTGCTGCTGATAATAATATTTTTCTAAAAAGGAAAAATCTGCAACAAATGGCAGTTCACATGGAATACCAAGACATAAACTGAAACTGTTCTGAGCAAGCCCAGATACACACTTCCCCTCCTCAGTGAATAAGAGTCCAGTCTTCAGAATGTCCTGGATCAGATTCTGGCTGTATCAATTATAGCCACATGACCTTAGGCAGATGTCTATCCTAAGCCTTCTTATTTGCAAAATGAGAGTAAAAAGGTTTGCCTTGCTGGGCTGCTGTAGGGAGAAAAGTGCATGCAATGTGCATAAAGCCAGGACCAGGAACACAAAACAATTGCTCCTTACATGAGACAGAGCTGACATTAGTATCACCATGCACCTATTACCAATGACTTATTGGGCACAAATACCATGACATAATTGCTGTCCAGGCTGATTTTTTTTTTTTTTTTTTTTTCCGTGAAAATGAAGTAGGATCAGAAAGTATTGAGTGAACAGAAAAGGGGAGAAAACTAGTTGGTAACGCAGAGTAACAGCTCTGCATTACTGGTATGGTTGTTTAAATTAGTGTCATTATCCCTTCAAATCAGGCGGATACGCCTGATTTATTGAGCACTGCCTCTAAGTCTAGCCCATGAACAAACATTTATTCCTTTTTCTAATGAGGGCTAAAGAAACACTGGTGGTGTAGTGGTTAACACATTTAGTTGCAAACAAAAAGGTCAGAAGTTTGAACCTATTAGCCACTCTGTGGGAGAAAGA
>NW_006921760.1:3385268-3387360 GCF_000298275.1 Orycteropus afer afer
ACCTTTCTAAGCTCCTGGGTGATGCAAATGGTTAAGCACTAGATTATTAACAGAAAGAATGCCAGCTCAGATCTACCCAGAGTACCTCAAAAGCAAAGCCTGGTGATCAGCTTCCAGTAGGTAACAGCCTTGAAACCCCATGGAGTGCAGTTGTACTCTGCACACATGGGGTCACCTGAGTGGAGTCGACTTGACAGCAGCTCACATTTTTCTCACTGGTGTTTTCCCCACAACCACCTCACAGGACACTATTTACCATCTACATTTTACAAACGAGGAACAGGCTTAAAGAGATAGGAGAACTTGTCAGGGTTGCAGTTTGCAAGGAATGCAATCAGAAATGATTTTTATTAAGCCCATGCTTTTTATTTCTGACTATTTTACTTTCACAAGTTAAAAATGTCCATACTTCACCTACATCTAGAGGGTCCAATATGTGATTCTGATCAGCAGCACTAAGGATTTTACGAGACAATATGGTTGTACTTTTTTATTGATGACCTCAAAAAGCTAGAAAATCTTAAAAGCCTGCTATGAGTGGTTCATTTCTAAATTTATCTAAACAGCATACTTACCCAGTCTGTCATTTTTTACTTATTGGCATTGGCAAGTTCCGTAATGTTTTAGTCATAAGGCATAAGACTAGTTTATGCTGCAGTAACAAATAACCCCCCAAATCTCAAGAGTCTAAGATCATAAAAGGTTATTTCCTGGTCATGCTATCGGTCTACTGCAAATCAGCAGGGGTTGTATCCTCAAACCAGTAACTCAGGGAATCAGACTGACAAGATACTCACTGTCTCATCATTGCCGGTTACCAGCCAGAAGGAAAAGAAAGTTCTTGAGAATCTCACCTTGCGTGATACAGTCCCAAAGTGGCACACATTATATTGTCATTGTTGTTGTTCTTGTTACATGCCGTCGAGTCATCTCTGACTCATAGCGACCTTACGTACAATAGAACAAAACACTCCCCAGTCCTGTGCCTGCCTCACTATCCCTACTATACCTGAGCCCATCACTGTGGCCACTGTGTCTATCAATCTCATTGAGGGCCTTCCTCTCTTTCATATACCCTCCACTTTACCAAGCATGACATCCTACTCCAGAGAATGGTCCCTTAGGACAATATGACCAAAGTAGGTGAGATGAAGCCTGGCCTTTCTCCCTTCCAAGGAGCATTCCAGCTGCATGAAATCTTCTTCTATCTTCCTTATTCATTGTCCAGCTATCACATGCATATGAGGTGATTGAAAATACCATGGCTTGAGTTAGGTGCATCCTAGTCTTCAAAGAGATATCTTTGCTCTTCAGCACTTGAAAGAAGTCTTTTGTTGCAGATTTGCCAAATGCAATACATCTTTTGATGTCTTGACTGCTGCTTCCATTGGCATTGATTGCAGAATCAAGTAATATGAAGTCTTTGACAACTTCAATCTTTTCTCCATTTATCTGTAATGCTGCTTTTTGGTCCAGTTGTGAGGATGATTGTTTTCTTTATGTTGAGGTGTAATCCATACAGTAGACTGTAGTCTTTAATTTTGATTAGTAAGTGCTCTAAGTCATCCTCACTTTCAGCAAGCAAAGTTGTGTTGTCTGGCTATCACAGGTTATTAATAAGTCTTCCTCCAATCCTGATGCCATGTTCTTCTTCATATAGTCCAGTTTCTGGGATTATTTTCTCAGTATACAAGTTGAGTCAGTATGGTGAAAGGATACATCCCTGACACACTCCCTGATCATAAACCATGCAGTATCCTCTTGTCGTGTCTGAACCACAGCCACCTTGTCTATGTACAGGTTCCTCATGAGTGTAATTAAGGGTTCTGGAATTCCCATTCTTCTCAAAGTTATCCATAATTTGTATGGTCTACACAACCAAATGCCTTTGCATAGTCAATAAAACACAAGTAAACATCTTGTTTACTTGACAGGGCCAGTGGCCGTAACAGGTAGGGGAAAGCCCAGGAAGTGAGCAGAGCAGTTGCAACAGCTAAAGGAGACAAATTTGCCTATCAATCTGTTGTACTGTGGTGGCTTGTGTGTTAATGTGAGGCTGGAGGCTGTGCCAGCAGGGGTGCCCATGGTGGAC
>NW_006921760.1:3404969-3406356 GCF_000298275.1 Orycteropus afer afer
CACCTGGAAATATTCAGGCTGTTCGTCCTGTCAGAGTGGCTGACAGTCTGCAGCTCCGACCATCTCTGTACTCAGTGTTTCACTCAGGTTTTTCCACTAGTTGGTGCCTAATCCACTTCTGTATAGTTCCTTTCAAAGCTCAGGGCTCCAGGATTATCTTCTGTATCTCTGTCAATTGATTTTTCTTTTATTTGTTGAAGAGGGTCTGTGTCACTTGTCTGCCTATTCCTCCATCTTACTGGAATTCTTACATTTGGAATTTTTAAAACACATTTTTAAACAACTTATTAGTGAAACAATAAAGAAAGGTGAAAATTAGAATGCATTGAAAACTGTATGGTGATTAAAATATTAATTATCCAAATGTGTAGGTAATAGTTAAAGAAATATTTATAGAAAAAAATGACTTTAAATATAAATATTAGAAAATAATGGAGTCTTACAAATAATAAGTTAAATTTTTAACTTAAGGAGTTAGAAAAATAATAGCAGAATGAAGATCAGAGCAAAAATTAATAAACCAGAAAACAAACACATAATAAGGCATGAAAAATAAATAAGTATAATACAAATCTGTCCTGGAAGAAGTACAGCCAGAATGGTCCTTGGAAGCAAGAATGGGCAGACTTTGTCTCACCTACTTTGGTCATGTTGTCCGAAAGGACCATTCCCTGGAGAAGGATATCATGCTTGGTAAAGTGGAGGACAGTGAGAAACGGAATGTTCCTCAACAAGATGTATTGACACAGTAGCTGCAAGGATGGGTTCAAGTATAGGATTGTGAGGATGGTGCAGGACAGGCAGTGTTTCATTCTGTTGTACATATAGGGTCACTGGAAGTCAGAGCTGACAGCACCTCACAACATAATACTTAGAAAAGGCGAGAGAAAGTTTATGTTTGTCCACACAAAAGTCTAAGAAAACACAAGTAATTGTGAGCATTGATAGCAGAATAGAATATTTAAGAAAAACTAGATAAATTGTTAGAATTAATAAGAGAGTTTGTGATGATATTTGGTATAAAACAAAACACAGAAGTCAATTGTATTTTTACATACCAGCACAAAGAGAGTATGGTAGTTTGGTTTGTGTGTCAACTTGGCTGGGCCTGGTTGAGTGGCTGGGCAGCTGGTGGTAGTTAATTCCCATGAGGAGACTGGCAATCAGTTCCATGGTGGGATGTACCATGAGCAGCTGGGTAACTGCCTTTGGGATGTTGTCTGCTTCCTGTATATAAGAAGAAGCTTTGAGAATGGTCTCTAGCTAATGGCATGCTTGGACCCTGCATGTAGCCATGTCTTTGCTCAGCAGCCTGCGCTGCTCTGCTGACCTTGGGACTTACAATGGACTTAAGTCAATGGCCTGCCATGTGGTAGCAATGGGACTG
>NW_006921760.1:3407411-3420472 GCF_000298275.1 Orycteropus afer afer
TATAACTGGTTATTCAAATGGTGAATTTAAAAAGAAAAGAAATTGGTTGTATACCTCACACCATAAACCACAATCCATTCCAAGTAGATTAATGAGGTAAATGTGAAAGCCAATATTTGGCTATGGAACATCTATGGAATATATGGAAGAATATTTTTATGACTTTGGAGTAGAAATGGTTTCTTAAGCAAAGCAAGCACACATAAAAAGAATTGCTAAAATACATGTACATTGAAATTTAAACTTCTATTCATGTATAGAAAATGTCAGATAGGCAATGAAAAGAAATCCTCAGATTGGAAGAAGTTATCTGTAATCCATAGTGGTTTATGAATTTGTGTCCAAAAAGATGAATAATGCAATGAAAGTAAGGGCAAAAGACTTAAATTAAACATAGGTCTTACAGAAGAGCAAATATAAATTACCATAAACATGGGCCAAGATGCTCCACCTTGTTGTTAGTCAGGGAAAGGCCAATTAAACTACAGTGAGATAACATTTCAAGCCTACCAGTTTGCCATAGATAGGTAGGTAGGCAGGTAGGTAGATAACAGATTAATATCAAGTATGGAGAAGATATGGACAATGGAAATTCTCATCTTTTGCGGATAGGAGTATAAACTAGTTTAACTAGAAAATGACATGTCATTATATAGCAGAGCTGTGAATGAGCATTCTCTACAAGCAGTAATTCCAGTCCTAGGTCCATGTCCTTGAGGAATTCTAGCATGTTTGCACCAGAAGACACTGAGAAGTTCAAGCAGCATTGTTCATATCAGCAGAAAACAGAAAACTACTTAAATTGTCTAGTAACAATTGAGTAGATTCACAATTGTGGTATATTTATAGACTGGAATACTATCCTATAGTAAAGAGTGAAATACGACTACATGCTTCAATATGGATCAATCTTACAAACATAATAAGCAGTCTAAGGAGCCTATCATAAACCTTTGGTGAGTATGTAAGTGCTTCTTTTATTATTTCTCTCTAACATGTACATGCATATTTCATTCACTGCTTACTACATATATTTCACTGTAAAATTATGTTCACCTAGCCATCAGCCTAAATATATATATATTTTTTTTCACATGTTCTACTTACTGTGAATACTGCTTAAGTGACTTTTGCACCTGCTTTCTCACAGCAGAAATGAGATGATGTTTCTAAAAGTTATTGTTTGAGAAAAGAAGGGCACATTAAAGGAGGTACCTAGTGCATTGTTGCAATCTTAGAAACGGAACCAAGCATACTGTCCTCAGGAGGATTTGGTTTCAAGCGACGTGCATGAGGCTGCCCCTCTACCAGTCCTTCTGCAAACGCAAAATGATCATCAAAGCTCAGTGTGAGCACATTGTGTTTCAATCAGTGACACCACTTTCCAAGTGTCTACAGAAAAGTAACATAGGCACATTCCAGGTTTGCGAATGATTTCTGAAGCAACCAAGACATTACAGAAAGAGCAAGGACTGTTTGCAGTGTGGCCGAGAGAGCGTGCACTCTAACACCCTGGGCAAATCAAGAAACTAGGGCTGAGAAAATTGATGTCCTAAAGAAAGATGATTTCCTGAAGTGAATTTTGCAGGGCTAAAAAGGTTGAAATGACATAGGATATTAAATGAAAAATGCAGAATAAATATCTAAAAGGGTCAGAACCATTTAAATTAAACTAAAGTGGCTTTGGATTTCATTTCTGAGGACTAGACTCTTTCAAAAATAACCATTGTCCTCAGAGAAATAGACATTTTCACAGATCAAACAAGTTTGACTTAGGCACCAAAACCAAACTCACTGCCGTCGAGTTGGATCTGACTCATAGCGACCCCTCCTTGGGTTTCCGACTCCTGCTTGTGTTTCCAAGGCGGTATCACTATGGAAATAGATTGCCCAACCTTCCTTCCGAGGAAGGTTGGAAAATCTACTTCCATAGCTTAAGAGATATTCATGAGTGTACACATATATACATGCAAAGTGTGAAAAATAAAGGCTGCAGATGGACTTCCTTCTGCATAGACCTGGAGACTTTGCTTACAAATTACACAAACTGGAGAAACTTCTCTACAAAGAATTGTAAATTGAGGAAAGGGCGTAACTTAGATGGAGCCTGGTTTCCAATTACCATGCCACAAGTTAAACACAATCTTCATACTTCTTTACAGCAGTGCCGAGGGCAGATCAGTCAGCTCTGTTGGAGGGAAAGTCTGGCACAGACAATGCCACATGACAGAAAGTACAAGTACCATATTGTATCATTATGTGCATTTCTTTGGGGTTCTGGGAGAAGACCCAGAACAGCCAAACCACATGAGCACTTGTTACGTGCTCAGCACTGTATTAAGTGGTGTGGCAAATAGATGAACAATAAAATATGTTTCTGGCCCTCAAGGACTTGATAATGTAGTTAAGGATACACTATTGGGGTGAAATAATGAGATAAAAATATGGGCCCAATAATAAGGGCCCTTGCTTGGATGGAAGGCTCTCAGCAACCTCATTCTCTAGGTCCTGGTGATGAACCAGGTGGCTGGAACATCTGCTGCTTGACTGCACGCAGACCCTCATTCATTCTTACCAACTCCCAACTGTTCTCCCCTCGAGTTTATATATTAAAATAGGAATTCCTCCTGTTTACCATACAGTTCTAACAAGACTTTGCTATAGGGTTTTCTCCAAATGAAAAACAGAATTTAAAGTAATAAAGAAAATTGCTTGGAGCAGGAGCATTAAAAACTGAAAAAAGGGCAACTAATAGTGAGAAAGGAACCATGAGGTCTGCCACTGACGTGATTCAGAAAGCAGAGCCCGCAGGGAACGTTTGGCAAAGGAGCAAGCAAGTCTTCGCATCCCAGGTTCCTCTGACCAAGGTGCGGCCTGGGCGCTGGCTGATACTCATGTGCTGACTGAATCATTAAGAATATGTTAATAGGGTCAGTATTTGATTTAATTCAGCTGGAAACTGTGTAATGCGTTTGTGAAATCTCTCCACCAAAATTATTTCAAATAAAACGTCTTTTTGGCACGTGAAGGGAATAGGCTTTTATTATCAGGACAAGTCAGGGTAGTGACCACCTCATTGCCCAACCATCTGGGATAAATGAGGCATGACTATATCACCAAGTCTGCCATTGCGTGGTGCAAACCGTATTTTCTATATTGTTATAAAATAAAATTATAATAAAATATAATTTTGTCACTATTGGCATAGTGCCTAAGGTTTTTGACTGCTAACCAGAAGGCTGATGGTTCAAACCCACCAGACACTCCTCAGAAGGTCGCTTGGGCAATCTACTTCCATAGAAATGCCACCTCGGAAACCCAAGTAGGGGTAGCTATGAGGTGGAACAGATTTGAGTTTGGTGTTTTTTGGTTTCATCACAAGGTTTATTGTGGTTCATAAAGCAACCAGCCACTCCTTGGAAGGAAGGTTGGGCAATCTCATTCTGTAGTGATACCGCTTAGGAAACCCAAGGAGGAGTCACTATGACTACAGTCTGACTCAACGGCACATAACAACAACAACAACAAAGCAACAGGTTAGTCAAATCTCAGGCACAGTACAAGCAGTCCCTGAGGTAAGAAGGTCTGACTTAAGGACAACTACTACTTGCCCTTTAATGTTATGTAAATTTGTCCTCCCTTTGAACCCTCAAACCCACCCTACTCATAGCAAATTCTTCATCACAATCACCTTCACTTGCTGTAGGTGCAGCTTTTAAATCATTGAAAAGGTTTCGAGCCTTTTCTTGCACTAAAGTAAGGCAAAGCTTTTAAATCATTGAAAAGGCTTTGAGCCTTTTCTTGCACAAAAGTAAAGAACCGCATGCCCCTGTTCTGACTGACCTACAAATTCGACTTAAAGATACACTTAGGAAATTAAGTCGTAGGTAACCTGGGGACTGCGGGCAATGAGAGGAGATTCTAGACCAAATAGCTATTATTAATAGTGCAAATGACAATGAATACATTTCATGTAGGTTTCTGTTTTAGCATTTGAAAGTGGGTATTTCTAATGTTCTAAAAGGCCATAACAATGAATACCTTTATTCACATGTATTTGTAGCAATAAGGAAACTATGTATGTAGATTTTTAATAAGCATACATTTTGAAGGGTATTTTCCCATGAAGGAAACACTGATTTTGGAAAGGAAAATAAAAGGAGGAGGAAGATGGGTACTGTAACCCAGGCATATGCAACAGCAGATTTCTCTTTTATTGATTCTCCATTTATTTTGCAGGATTTCAACAGTGAAAGAGAGCTGAGAAGCCATAAAATCATCCCTCAAATTGAAGTTGAAAAAAAGCAAATCATCTCACTCACCCACCCTGACTGGTAATAATGAATGTTGGAGCACCTCAGTTACTCTTCTATTAAGCAGTTCACTCAGGGATCAAACTTGTTTTAGTTTATTTATTGGATTTATCCTAAGCACTCAAGGTGCTTTTGAAGGATATGATGTAAATTGTTAGCATCATTTAACATGTATTGAATTACAGAGCGGTGTCACTTAGGGCAGACACAGGACAATGAGAAAATCAAGACATTATTCCCATTTCACAGAGAGAGTAACCAAGACAGGCAGCACAAAGACTTGCCCAAAGTCAGAGAGAAATTTTGGCAGAAGATTAGGACCAGTTCCGTTGTCTTTGGTAGATCACTCTTTTCACTTCTATACAAGCTGAGTTTGCAGGAAGCATATATCTCAGGAATAAATAAAATTCATTAAGAAAGAACAGTCTAATATTAGACTCTAGCATAGTAGCAGGAAAGCTTAAGCATAATTGTTTGGGGCTGGTGTTTAAACCCTTGAATTTACTTAGCCATCATTCTGTTTGCATTTGCCAATTAGTTGGCCAGTTGATATCAATCACCAGCCAATGAGAGAAAGGAGAGACACAAGGGAAGTAGTAAAGAGATTTATGAGTTGTTGAATATAGTTGATTTTATTTCAATGTGGAAACTTAAAGTTCTATGTCCAAATGTTGTTTAAAAAATATTTTGATTGTGTCAAGGGACCTCGAGCCAATGTCTTTGCTGATAAGAATGGATTAAAGGGGGACCTAGAGCACCAGAAAATTCCTTAATGGCACCGATGATTAAATGCTTGACTACTGACCTAGTCAAATCCACTCAGGGGCACTCTGAAAAAAATGCCTTGTGATCTTCTTCCAAAAGATCACAGCCATTGGAAACTCTGGAGCACAGTTCTATTCTGACACACATGGGGTCCCCGTGAGTCAGAAATAACAATGACAGTTGTTTTGATATAGCATAGAGCACCAAAAGATTTTGGCCTCTACACCTCTTATGCCCTCAACATACACACACAGAGTAGACTCTCTGCTGTTTTCATGCTCATGACCATGTTGTTGTTGTGAGGCGCCATCAAGTTGGCTGTGACTCATAGCGACCCTACGTACAATAGAACTAAACACTGCCTGGTCCTGTGCCAGCCTCACAATCCTAGCTATACATCATTGCAGCCACTGTGTCAATCTATCTTGTTGGAGGTCCTCTTCTTCTTTGCTGACCCTCTACTTTACCAAGTATGATATCCTTCTCCAGGAAATGGTCCCTCTGACAACATAACCAAAGTAGATGAGATGAAGTCTGGCCATTCTCGCTTCCAAGAAGCATTGTGGCTGGACTTTTTTCAGGACACATCTATTAGTTCTTCTGGCAGTCCACAGTACTTTCAGTATTCTTTGCCAATACCATAGTTCAGAAACATCAACCCTTCTTCGGTCTTCCTTATTCATTGTCCAGCTTTTATATGCATGAGGTGATTGAAAATACCATGGCTTGGGTACGGGGCACCTTAGCCTTCAAATAGTCATCTTTGCTCTTCAGCACTTTAAAGAGGTCTTTTGCAGCAGATTTGCCTAGAGAAATACATTGTCTGATTTCTTGACTGCTGCTTCCATTGGGGTTGATGGTGGAACTGAGTGATATGAAATCTTTGACAACTTCAATCTTTTCTCCATCTATAGTGATGCTGCTTATTGGTTTAGTTGTGAGGATTTTCATTTTCTTTATGTTGAGATGTAACCCATACTGCAGACTGTAATCTTTAATTTTCATTAGTAAGTGCTTCAAGTCATCTTCATTTTCAGCAAGCAAGGATGTGTCGACTGCATATCGTAGGTTGTTAATGAGTCTTCCTCCAATTCTGATGCCACATTCTTCTTCATATAGTCCAGCTTCTCAGATTATTTGGTCAGCATACAGATTGAATACTCCCCCCCCCCCAAGAAAAGGAGCTCTGGTGGCATAGTGCCTAAGGCATTTGACTGTTAACCAGAAGGTTGAAGATTCAAACCCACCAGCCACTCCATGGAAGGAAGATGGGGAAATTTACTTCCATAAAGATTTACTGCCTCAGAAACTCATAGGGGGTCACTATGAGTATGGTGAAAGGACACAATCCTGATGGACTTCCTTCCTGATTTTAAATCATGCAGTATCCCCTGTTCTGTCCGAAGTCTATGTTCTGTTCTGGTCTATGTACAGGTTACTCATGAATGCAATCAAGTGTTCTGAAATTCCCATTCTTCACAATTGCTATGATCCACAGAGTCAAATGCCTTTGCATAGTCAATAAAACACAAGTAAACACCTTTCTGATACTCTCTGTTTTCAGCAAATATCCATGTGACATCAGCAATGACATCCCTTGTTCTGCATCCTCTTCTGAATTCAGCTTGCATTTCTGGAAGTTCCTTGTCAATATACTGCTGCAACAGTTTTTGAATTATCTTCAGCTAGCTCTTACTTGCTTGTGATATTGATACTGTTTGATAATTTCCACATTCTGTGGGATCACCTTTCTTTGTAACGGGTATAAATATGGATCCCTTCCAGTCAGTTGCCCAGGTAGCTGTCTTCCAAATTTCTTGGCCCAGATGAGTAAGCATCTCCAGTGCAGCATCTGTTTGTTGAAACACCTCAATGGGTATTCTGTCAATTCCTGGAGCCTAATTTTTTGCCAGTTCTTCTGTGTAGCTTTGACTTTTTCCTTTAATACCATTGGTTCTTGATTATATGCCACCTCTTGAAATAGATGAACATCAACCAATTCTTTTTGGTATAGTGACTCTGTATTCCTTCCATCTTCTTTTGATGTTTCCTGCATCAGTAAATATTTTGCCCATAGAATCTCTCAATATTGCAACTATTGCAACTCGAGGCTTCAATTTTTTCTTCAGTTCTTTCAGCTTGACAAACACCGAGAATGTTCTTCCCTTTTGGTTTTCTAACTCCAGGTCTTTGTACATTTCATTATAATAATTAACTTTGTCTTACTGAGCTGCTTTTTGAAATCTTCTGTTCAGCTCTTTTATCTTGTCATTTCTTCCATTTGCTTTAGCTACTCTCCATTCAAAGGCAAGTTTCAGAGTCTCTTCTGACATTCAATTTGGTCTTTTCTTCGTTTCCTGTCTTTTTAAGGAAAAATTTAAGCTCAGAAATCAATTTTTATCCATTTAGACCCTGAGAAGTGTTTTATATGATTTTGTTTTTTACTAGAATAGGCTGCAAAAGGCTGGAAAATTGCAAAAATGATAGGAATGATATTGGCATAGAAGTTACTATCAATCCATCAGGTATAGATAGCAGCTTCTATGCAGGTTCAGGTTATTTTTAAGATGAAAGAGTGCAATTAAATGGATCTTTTCCTGACCTTTTCTTTCTTCATGTATGATTCTTGATGTCATCCCACAGTTCATCTGGTTTTCAGTCATTAATATTCAATGCGTCAAATCTATTCTTCACATGGTCTCTAAATTCAGATGGGATATAATCAATGTCATATTTTGGCTCTTGTGGACTTGTTTTAATTGTCTTCAGCTTCAACTTGAACTTGCATATGAGCATTTGGTGGTCTGTTCCACAGTCAGCTCCTCCTGGCCATGTTTTGGCTAAAGATATTGAGGTTTTTAATCGCATCTTTCTACAGATGTAGTCTATCTGATTCCTATGTGTTCCATGTAGCAAAGGCCATGTATATAGTTAACATTTATGTTGTTGAAAAAGGTATTTGCAATGAATAAGTCGTTGGTCTTGCAAAATTCTATCATGCGATTTCCAGCATCATTTCTATTACTAACACCATATATTCTAACCACCGGTGGTTCTTCTTTATTTCCAACTTTTGCATTCTAATCACCAGTGATAATCAGCACATCTAGATTGTATGTTTGGTCAATTTCAGACTAACTTGATAAATATCTTCAAATTCCTCATCTTTGGCTTTGGTGGTCGGTGAATTTGAATAATAGTGATATTAACTGGTTTTCCTTGTAGGTGCATGTATTATCCTATCACTGACAGCATTGTACTTCAGGTTAGATCTTGAAACATTTTTTATGACATGAATTCCACACTATTCTTCAATTTGTCATTCTTGGTACAGTAGATTATACAGTTGTCTGATTCAAAATGGCCAAAACTGGTCCATTTTAGCTCACTAATGCCAAGGATATTGATCTTTATGCATTCCACTTCATTTCTGACAACTTCCAATTTTCCTAGATTCATACTTTGTACATTCCATGTTCTGATTATTAATAGATGCTTGCAGCTCTTTCTTCCCACTTTGAATAGTGCCATATCAGCAAATGGAAGTCCTTAATGCTTCACTCCATCTACGTCATTAAGGTTGACTTTTCTATGACGAGGTGCCTTCCAACCTGAGGGGTTCATTTTCCTACTGTATCAGGCAGTGTTTCAGGGCTATTGTGAGGTTTTCCACTAATATATGAGACAATGTTTCACTGTTATTCATAAGGTTTTCACTGGCCATTTCTTTGACAAATGGATGACCCCCTTCCTTCTTCCAAGTTTGTCTTAGTCTGGAAGTTTGTCTTAGTCTGCTAAGCCTGTCCACCATGGGTGGCCCTGCTGATATCTGAAACACTGGTGCATAGGCTCCACCCTCACAACAACATGAAAGCCACCATAGTATGACAAACTGACAGACATGTGGTGGGCTCATGACCATACACAACTCTATTCCAATCCTAACTCTACTGCAATTTTGTCAATATGTCTCTGGAGAAATCAAGTGGATTGAGGTCCTGGGTTAAGGGGCAAGGAGGTGGATCATGTTTCTTTCTGTCTCCCAGCTATGCCCTTCCATTCACTATCAATTGAGTTATCCTAGGAAGTCCGTAGGATCCTAACTCTCTGTGCCTCTTCCCTAAGAAATTCCAACTTTGGCAGGGGTTTTGTATTTTAGAATTTTCTACCAAGGTTAGGGACTTTTTGCACCCTACCTCCATCAACTTATTTTTATCCTTTTCTTTTTTCTTCAATAAAGGCATTTCTTTTGGAGGAGAAAAAAAATGTAGGAATTGGTAATAATGACTACTGAAGGTCTATAACATAGGAATGCGAAAGTTTGATTACTTTTCATTCATGACTTCTGAAAGCATATGTGATGGCTCTTCAACACAAAGAATAAAGAACAAAGAGAAAGGGAAAATCTTTGTTGTTTTATCGATCTATTTTAATTGTACTCTTTCATCTTAAAAATAACCTGAACCTGCATAGAAGCTGCTGTCTATACATGTTGGATTGATAGAAACTTCTATGTCAATATCATTCCTATCATTTTTGCAATTTCCCAGCCTTTTGCACTAGAAGCCTATTCTAGTAAAAAACAAAATCATATAAAACACCTCTCAGGGTCTAAATGGATAAAAATTGACTTCTGAGCTGGAAGAAACTTTTTTTTCTTTCTAACACAGTCTGAGCATCAGGATAAAATATATAATAGATCAATATTACTTTCTTGGGGACAGCCCTGGATGAGGTGACCAAAGAAAAGGATGTAATAATAAATTTAAAACAAGAGTGTTGTTGTTGTTGTTGTTAGATGCTGTCGACTCATCTCCAACTCATAGCGACCCCATGCACAGCAGAATGAAACACATCCTGGTCCCGTGCCAGCTCCACAATCCCTGCTATACTTGAGCCCATCGCCACAGCCACTGTGTCAATCCATCTTGTTGAGATGGATTCAAACTTGAAGGTTTGAATCCATCTTCAAACCTTCCCCTCTTTTGTCAACCCTCCACCTTACCAAACATGACATCCTTCTCCAGGGAATGCTCCCTTCCGACAATGTGACCAAAGTAGGTGAGACGAAGTCTGGCCATTCTTGCTGCCAAGAAGCATTCTGGCTGCACTTCCTCCAGGACAGATCTTTAGTTCTTTTAGCAGTCCATGGTACTTTCAGCATTCTTAGCCAGCACCACTACTCAAAAGCATCAATTCTTCTTTGGTCTTTCTTATTCATTGTCCAGCTCTCACATACATCTGAGGCAATTGAAAATATCATGGCTTGTGTCAGGTGCACCCTAGCCCTCAAGGAGACATCTTTGCTCTTCAGCACTTGAAAGAGGTCTTTTGCAGCTTACTTGCCCAGTGCTATACATAGTCTGATGTCCTGACTGCGTCTTCCATTGGCGTCAATTGTAGAACCAGGCAATGTAAAGTCTTTGACAACCTCAATCTTTTCTCCATTTATCGTGATGCTGCTTATAGGTCCAGTTGTGAGGACTTTTGTTTTCTTTATATTGAGATGTATTCAATACTGAAGACTGTTCTTCAATCATCATCAGTAAGTGCTTCAAGTCATCCTCACTTTCAGCAAGCAAAGTTGTGTCGTCAGCATATCTCAGGTTGTTAATGATTCTTCCTGCAATCCTAATGCCACGTTCTTCTTCATATATTCCAGCTTCTTGGAGTATTTGCTCAGCATACAGATTGAATAAGTATCGTGAAAGGTAAAGTCAACCTTAATGACATGGATGGAGTAAAGCATTAAGGACTTCTAGATGCATTATTCATAAAAATATCATAGGTGATTTGTAAAATTTCCAATATCTAAAGGGCAGTAATAAATTGTGTTGCCATGCTCTAATATGGCATAAATACCTACTTTTTAAGATACTGAATATTTGATGAACCTGACCAATATTCAGGTAGATGTTTTTGCACAAAAGATCTTCTTACATGACATTGCTGTTGGGAGAACACTGCCCTCTACAATGTGTCTATTGTCTGCTGGTGAAGAAACTACTTAAATATAGAAAAGATTCTATTAAAAAATGTGAGCTAGTAGCTTTAACAGTGCAATGCTAGGAGAAAATAATGACATGGGTGAAGTTTGGTTTTAGAATTCTTTCACTCTGTGTTCAATCAATCATTTAATAAATACTTACCCATCATTGGCGTATAGGACATTAATCGTGACACTTTGGGAGATACAATGATAAATCAGACCAAATCCTTGGCCACAAAGGAATGTATAACCTAGGACAGGACATAAAAGGTATTCATCACAAAGACCATGTGCAGGGCTACTGCGTAATGACTAGACTCAAATTATAGTAAGCCAACTATTAGTTATATTCCTTGGATAATTTATGTGACCCTTTTGTGTCTCAGTTCTAGTGATGGTAGATGGGTAAAACAATAACCCACAGGGTTACGAGGGCTTCATAGTGAAATTCCCAATAAAGTGCTTCCTGTAATGCTCACAATGTAATATGTGTTCAATAAAGATAGCAATTTTTAAAACTACAATCATAAAAGTTGAGCTTGATGAATATAATAGATAATTTTTAGTGCTTCTTCTATGCTAAATATTGAAATTTTTTTCCCTGTATTCAGTAATTATATTCTCATAAACATCTCTATTTTGTAGATGAGAAAGCAGACCTCAGGGACTTGAAGTAATTTATCCAAAGCAACATAACTGGATAATAAAAATGGTTAACATACTAGGCTGCTTTCAGAAAGACTGGGAGTTTGAATCCACCCAGAGGCACCTGGGAAAAGTCCTGGTGATGTGCTTCTGGAAAAAAGTCCTGTGTAGTACAGTTCCACTCTACACACATGCATCGGAATGGACTCCAGAGTGTTTTTAAAGAATTATGTCCTTAAAACTAAGAAAAGGACTCTCGACATAGCTCCAAATTTCAGAGGCACTTTTGAGAAAGTAGGGATCCCTTCCTCACCTTTTCAATTAGGAAAAGACTTCCTGGGCAAAGAATACCTTTAACAATGGTGGAAAACACAGAATTAGTGGGATTAAGTATCTGCCATCTCAACTATGAGTGAAGAATTGAAAGTAAATACTAAGTTATAGAAAAATAAAAAGGTTAACACTTTTTGCCTAACTGTTGGCTGATTGATATCCATTGCACTAATTCATGATAAAGTTTACAATCCTTTACTGATAGTTTTGGATTTTAATAGAAACTTTCAATATTATATCCACTCATTCAACGTATAACCCAAACCAAACCTAACTCACTGCCATCCACTCAGATCTGAACTCATAGCGAGCTCTCCTTGGATTCCAGAGGCAGTATCTCTACGGAAATAGATTTCCCAGTCTTCCTTCCAAGGAGTGGCTTACTGAATATCTACTATGTTCCAAACAAGTGCCAATTGCCTTTGAGCCAATTCCAACTCATGACGACCCCATGTGTTTTAGAGTAGAACTGCACTCCATAGGGTTTTCAATGGCTATGATTTTTCAGTAGTCGCTCACCAGTCCATTCTTCTGAGAAAACTCGGGGTGAATCCTCACCACTAACCTTTAGGTAAGTAGCCAAGATCTCAATAGTTTGTTCCACCCAGGGGTTCCTAGGTAAGTGGTAGAGGCTACTATTACAGTGTTAAGCAGAATAGATGTAATCCTTACTTAATAATCTTTACCGTCAAGGTGGGAAGTCAACCAAGTAGTTACACAAGTAAATGTGACATTCTGTGTGTGAAAAGTGCTGCTGAGGAAACACAGGGAGGGTAGAGCACAGATTTGACTTCATCTGAGTGCATCTGTGATGCTTCCCTGAGAAGTGACATTTGAATTGAGATCTGAAAAGTGAACAGGTGTTAATTAGGTAAAGACTGAGAATTAAACCCAGATATAGATCCATCGACCTATAGTCAGTTGATCTTTGACAAAGGCCCCAAATCCATTAAATGGGGAAGAGAATGTTTGTTTAATAAATGGTGCTGGCAAAACTGGAGATCCATTTGCAGAAA
>NW_006921760.1:3422623-3424438 GCF_000298275.1 Orycteropus afer afer
AAAAAAAAAAAAAAAGACTGAGAATTAGGTAAAGACTGAGAGAATCAGCATTTAGGCCCTTCGTACAATGGCAGAGCCTTTGGTTTGAGGAAGGGGAGAGAGAGACAGACATTTGATCACAGCTACTGACACAAAGTGCTTTCCCAAATGTGAAAAGCTATCCCATGTGGTTTTGCTGTGCAGGTCTTCCTTTATGTTTTATGCGTGTTTCCCAGAGACCTTAAAGCCCAGATGGCTTCTGAGTGTCCTAACTTGACCAATGACAACTTTTTCCTTGCATTTTGTACAAACCCAAAGCCTCGACATTATTCTTTTCTCTTCCTTCTTCCTCATCCCCTATGTCTAATCAATCTCCAAGTTCAATCAATTCTGTCTCATTAATATCTCCCACATCTAATTCACTTCACTCCATTCCCACTGCCACTGCCTTAGCTCAGGTCAACATCCTCCATTAAGGCTCTGTGCTTACTGAGTGACTTTGAATTATTCAAAGAATCTGCCCCTTTCCCTTTTTCGAGTTTTCATGCTTATCTTTACCTTTGTCCAGAATCTTCTCTACCTCTCACCCTGTCATCAACTAAGGACTCCGGTTGGTACCACAGGATACTTCTTCTATGAAACTTTCCCAGACAACCAGTTACACTACCATGAAGATGAGGTTGGCTTTTCCTCTTTTTTATTCACTTCATGTTATACTTATCCCTACCAATCACCATTTATTCACCTGTCGAGACCAGGGCTGTCTAACATGGTAGTCTCTAACCATTTGTGGTGACTATACACTTGAAAACAACAACAACAACAACAACAACATACACTTGAAATGTGGGTAGGGTGGATTAAGATATGGTGTATGTGTAAAATACACACCAGATTCCAAAGATTTAGTACAGAAAAAATAATGGAAAATATTTAAAAATATTTAATACTGGTTACATGTTGAAATGACAATATTTTGGATGTATCAAGTTAAATAAAATATATTATCACCTAAAGAACCGCACCTGTTTCTTTTTAGGTTGTAAAGTGTCCGTATTAGAGAAATCAGAGTTTATTAGCAGTTACATGGGCGGGAGGGAAAGGGAAAGGGAGTTGTTGCTTAGGGGGCACTAAATTTCTGTTCAAGGTGTAGAATAATTTAGAAAAGGACAGTGATAATGGTTGTGCAAAATGATGAATGTTGTCAATGTCACTTAATTATACATGTAAAAATTGTTGAATTGGGAAATGATTTGTTTTATATACATATATATGTATTTTTTTTTATCACAGTTAATTTTTTAAGTGTCCTTACTAGAATATATTAAAGTTCATATCTGGCTACCAATATATTTTAACTGGATGAGGCTGGTCCAGACTCTAAGCTCCTAGAGTAGGGTTTAGCCAAATATGGCCAGTTGGTCAAATCCAACGTATTTCCTGTGTTTGTAAACAGTTTTGCTAATATACAGTCAAACTCATATGCAGAGTTGAGCAGTTGTGATAGAGATCGTATGGCTCACAAAACTTAAAATATTTACTTCTTGACACTTTACAGAAAAACTTTGCTGATTTAGGCCCTAGAAGACTGATATTGTACCACTCACTCCTCACTTATTGACATGGTTACATCCAAAGACCACATCATAATGTGAAAATGGTCATTATGTGACAATTGGCATTATGTAAAAATGGAAAATGCTCTGAGTAGGAATCAACTCAATGGCATTGAGTTTGGGTTTTTTTTAAATTTTGTATCTGAAATCTGGGGGTAGCTCTGGTAGCGTAGTGGCTAAGGCACTTGACTGCTAACCAGACGGCTGGTGGTTCAAACCC
>NW_006921760.1:3425239-3435719 GCF_000298275.1 Orycteropus afer afer
AAAAAAAAAAAAAAAAAAAGATAAGTTTATGACCTGTAATTGTTGCAACCTTTTGGTTAAACTGTGGGTTGGCAGTTTGAACCCACCAGTTGCTACACAGGAGAAAGATATGGCAGCCTGCCTATGTAAAGATTACAACCTTAGAAACCCTATGGGGACAGTTCTACTCTGTCCTATAGGGTCTCTATGAGTCAGAATTGACTTGATAACAATTTTTTATGATCTATACTAAAAGTGGAAATACAATATGACAAGTGTGTGTATATTTGGAGAGTAGTTATATAGAGCTTTAAAATTGGGACTATCTTTAAAAACCTAAAGTGTGTGGTTGCCCACTGCCATTACCATGGAATAACTTGATATCTTGATTTTGGAGTATATGGATGAAGCTTTGCATAAGTGATAAAATGAATTATCACTGTCCCATATGACTAGCCACTAAGAAAAGGAGCTCGCTATTCTAGAGCTGTTATAGAATGGAATCTGAAAGCTAGGGAAAGAACAACAACAACAAAAAAAAACTTACTGCGATCAAGTTGATTCTGACTCATAGCGAACCCCATTGAGTTTCTCAGGTGATAAATATTTATGGAAGTAGATTGCCCCATCTTCCTTCCACAGAGTGGCTGGTGGGTTTGAATCACCAACCTTCTGGTTAGCAGTCAAATGCCTTAGGCAGTACACCACCAGACCTGGGCACTAAAAGTCAAAGAACAACGCAATGCAGCACACTTCCCTTGAGTAGAATCTGACTCATAATGACCCCTCCTTGGATTTCCGAAGCAGTATCACTATGGAATTAGATTGCCCAACCTTCCTTCCGAGGAGTGGCTGCTGGGTTTGAACCACCAGCCTTCTGGTTAGCAGTCAAATGCCTTAGGCACTGCACCACCAGAGCTCCTAAAGGCCAAAAAGACTCCTGAAAAAATAGTATTTCAGTCTTTTCACAAGAGATCCTACTCTTCCAGCAGGGACTCATAGGTAGAACTTTCTTGTAGGTTTGTCCAGTAAAAGTTTTTCACAGGAATTTTTTTCCCCCTGAAAATTTAAAGCAGTAAATCATATGGAAATCTGGATCTGGTTTGTGGACACAGGAATTAATTCTTATATCTTAAAAACAGGGCTGAGAATGAGTGTTGAAAGACAATTAAGCACATCTTCACACTTTGATCCAAATTTACTCCTGTCATTTACTCTTCTCATAGATCTGCAGCTGTTAGAGGACATGAAATCATTTTTTTTGCTTTTCACTGTCAATTTGTTGATGAAAATCATTTTACAAAATTGAAACATATTTTCATAAGATACTATAGATTAGAATTGAATTTCAGAGTTACTGTAGGTGAAGACTGAATTTCAGGTCTTGGTTATGCAACATTATTTCATCTCATAAGATGGAGTCATTTAAAAAAATCATAACATTAACATTTCTCAATGTTGAATTTGGTCTTTTTTTAAAATAATTAAACTAAAAGTAACTAGATCTACTCATGTGAGCAGGCAGAATTCATAGGACTTTTCTGAAAGGATATAGTTTTTTTCTTCTTTTTTTTTGGAGCAGAATTGGGAAGCAAACAAAAAAAGAGAAAAGATTAACATGTGATCAATATAGGAAGAGAAGTATAAATGTTTGGTGATGACTTTATTTTAAACTCCCTCAAAGAAATGAAGATAATAAAGCTGATATGATCACAGAGCTCCACTATTCATCGACCCAGGCACTCACCCACCTATACGTCTACTAACAGATATATATTAAATTTATTAAGTAACATTTATTAAATTACTCTTTGTCCAGCTTTCTAGTTGATATTATACAAAAGAAACAAGACAATTCTTACCTTTGATGACTTACAGAATGTTAGATGTGAAGGCACTTTAAAGATGATGTTATTGTAATTCAACACACTCCTTTAGATGTAAGGAAACAATTCTTAGTGATTTGCTTAAGGTAGCACTCAAAAAATTATATGGTGGGCTTCAGGATCCTAGTTCCCAATAATTTTTTCACTGAAGTCAACTGAGAAAATCAGACATGTATGAGCATGTCTACATAAAACGTTAGAGAATAAATGATTCCAAGTCAACAAGTAAGGAAGTATGGGATCACTTAACATGCCTGATCTGTGGGACTTCCAAGAGTGTCCATTGTTGAGCATGATAAGTCAAGGAGAGTAAAAAGGTAGAGATGAGCTTGGACTCAGAACTCATAAAAACAAAACAAAGCTCAGTTTGGGATCATAAATGGTAGGGAGAAGAATTTCTACATGTGACACATAAAAGAAATGAATGCAAGGAGTGAAGAACCAAGCAGAAGAGAAGGGAAAGAGGAACAATTAGGCAAAGTGTCAGTAAAGTGGCAGAGATGTTCCTGAATGGAGCAGAGGTCCTGCATGGAGAAGCAGGAGGGATGAGCTTGGGTCATCTCATTGAGATGAGAGCAGTTGATACAAGGGGGTTGAATACTGCTAGAGAAATTATTTTCTGTGAGTAAGAGATTAAAGGCAACTCTTCAGAAGATTTATACACTGCACCCCCACTCTAGAGAAAAGCAAAAATATTCCTCAATGACCCAGTAAGGAACCCAAAAGGAAAGAGTCATTCTGGCAAATTAAATAAATATGGCAGTAAGTATATCATGTTGCCTTTTCCATATCCTTATATTGCACACCACTTCCTGATGTTTGATCAAAATTTACTACTTTTGTGGGACAATCTAAATGGGAATATTTGGAAAAACCCACTGAGAACTAATAATATTAAGGATATGCACACATTTGTTTTCAGAAATAGTAAATTTTAATTCCACAAGGGTTTGGATTTTTTTTTTAAGGTTTTGATATACTGCTCAAATTATTGCTTATGTAGTATGAAATGCATCTTAAACACTACACTGTCACAGTAATATCTACAAATCACTCAGAGCACCATCACTGGCAGATAGTAAATATTTCTTATTTTATTGAAAAATAATGTTCTCCTTATAAAGAATGGAATCATACTCTTTTTTTTAGGGTTTTTCTCCAAATTCTCCCTTGAGAGGCTGGAAAAAATAATCATTCCTAAGTTTCATCACATAAACTCCCCAGTGAATTTCCAGAGAAAGAGATCTTAATATGGATTGTAACTTGCATGAATTTGAGAGATCAGAGTCTGTTCTCCGTCATAATTGTGTGCTGGCATTGAATGTGTGTGGGGAATTGGCTTCCTTTTATTTCTACTTTCTTATAGTGCAAGTAGAAAATTTGTATCTACATAAATAATCTCAATTTATAGCAATTTCCCCAAGTATATTTTCACTTGTGTAAAAGATTACCAGTCATTGTGACTGGTCCCTTTCAACTGTATCACAACAATTGCTGCCTTTATTTACATCATTAATTTGCCTTCCAATGAAGTGGGAGCAGAGGAGAAACACAGGCACTCATTGTTTATTACCAATTGCCATCCACTCAATTCCAACTCAAGACAACCCTATGTCTGTCAAAGTAGAACTAAGCTCTCTAGGGTATTCAATGGTTAAGTTTCAGGAAGTAGATGACCAAGCCTTTCTACTGAAGTGCCTCAGGGTGAACTTGAACCTCCAACCTTTTGGTTAGCAGCCAAGTGCAGTAACTATTTTTACGACCCAGGGACTACAATGAATGAATAAATGAATGAAAATGCCCAAAGCTTTACGATTCTGCATGTGCTTGATACCCAGATTTTAATTATAGGAATCAGAAATCATCATGAATCTACTGTAAAGTTTTAACTATAAAGATGCATATTATATTATTTGTCATAGTAAAATTTTGAAACAGCTCATGTAGGCTTATCAATATGGGGCTGAGTAAAAATTATATTGTGTCCCTCCTATGGGTTATTAAGCAGCCAGAACAAAGAAGTTACAGAAGGATTACAAATGATATAGAACGGTACGAGACTGTTTTATGAGCAGGTCATAAAAGTGCATCGATTATTAAACCATGTTTTATGATGATAAAATAATAATTTTTAAAATGATGTAAAAGAGGGAAGTTTACTAGAAGCTCACGCCTCCGAAATCTCTGCGGCTCTAAATAATAACATGCTATATGGCTACTGGGCAATCTACTTCTATAGAGACGCTGCCTTGGAAACCCAAGGAGGGGTCACTATGAGTTGGAACTGATTCGACTGCAGTGAGACATGGCTCCTGTGACTCAGCAGGAAAGCTTTGCCCATCATAGTTACACAGGCTCCCAGGATGAAACAATAAAACTAATGCTGGTCACCATGCTGTATGGACAAGAGAACTCTGGAAGATTTCTTCTCATACTAGGAACTAAATGCTGCCACCGGAAAGTAAAACATGTTACTTCTGCTCATAATTCATTGGTTGAATCTAGACATAAGGCCCTCATCTACCCAAATGGGAGCAAGGAAAGACAATCCTTCCATGTGATTAGGAATAAGATAACTATACATATTTGGTGAGCAGCAGTAAGGACTACCAGTCTTCTTCTGGTCACCAAATATTCAACTCACTCAGTCTGTCCCCAGGGAGGCAACCCTTAAGTACTATCTGGACAGGACATCAAATTCAAAGTCCATGATTCCTGGGTGGTACCAGGTATGAGATCCAGCTGTGGCTCCCTTGATCTTGAAAATAATAAGTTATCTTCCCCTCACACATACTCAGTGCAGAATGTTAGAAGAGGGGCAGGGTGTCTGCAACAAACACTTCCATTTGGAAAGGAGATGTAGGTTCAAATCAACTCTGAAATCTATCACCTCGGTGTAAAACTTCTCAATTAAAATCTGATTTCTCCTTGAAAGGGTTCTCTATTTCCCTGTTCTCCATGGCCCTTGGCTCCACCCTCTACAAGGCCTTCCCCACCACCACCCCTTTCTCGCCTTGGGTGCATCTAAAGAGTATATAGAAGAATATGCTGTTCTTGATGTATGAGAAATTGTCTTAGCCTGCAACTCACTAATAGAAATTGACAAGCACAACTATGGTTAAAAATTCAAACTGTCACAAACACTTCTAGAAGGCTCATAGTTTCTTAGGTCACACAGCTTTCTCAACAAAATTTAAACAGCTTCTTTTCCTAATTGATTCTGGCCAGATTCACATGTCATTAGCCATACAAACATTTCTTTTTTCAGACATGCTGCTGTCTTTGTTTTACCTTAGTTCCAGGAATCATAAGCCAAAGAAGCTTCGGTGGAAGAGCCACAACTTACTTCACTCAAGCCATTTTGTCCACATGAAAGGCTAATTCTTTTTGTCATCTTACCCCATTCAGAGATTTAACAATAGGTGTGAAAGCCACACCTTTGATTCCTTCTTTGAACCAAGGCTGTATCTTAATTAGTCTTTCACAACTGATGATAAGAAACAATTGCCTCTTCCCAGGTAACTATCGGGAGGAAGCAGGAGGGGAGATGTTGCATTGTGGTAAATTGTGGTCAATGTCATGAGACAAAGTGTATGTGAACTGCTGTGTGGAAAGTGTATTTTCTCTGTAAATTTTCACCCAAATCACAAAAAAAAAAAGAAACAATTCCCTCTTTCAGTCCTGTAAATCTCTAAATTTTCTGAATCATCTCTTTTACCTTACATACTTGCTTGCAAATCAGTTAATTCTTTACTTAGCTTATTGTTTTATTTTAGCAGTCTGTCAAATGAAGTGAACACCCGCTAAAAAGTTATACTTTCCAACCTCTTCCTGTAAAGCTACAATTTCACAAAGTAGATTACCTTCCTTTCAAGTTATCATAGGTGACAATTTTATAAAATATGCCATCTTTGCACATTACAGATTGCTATCTTTCCATCCTGCAACCAAATTCCTTGCTGCTTTCCACTTCACCAATGAGCCAATGCCACGTACTTTAGGTTTTTATACAGTATTACTCCTCTTCTGGGAGCTCTGTAAGCATAGTGTCTAAGACACTTGACTGCTAACCAGAAGGTTGGCGGTTCAAACCCACCAGTCACTCCTCAGAAGGAAGATGGGGCAATCTACTTCCATAATGATACTGCCTCGGAAACCCAAGGAGGGGTCGCTATGAGTTGGGTCTGACTTGACGGCACATAACAACAACAACTCCTCTTCTAGGTACTTATCTTTGCAAGGGCCAATGAGAGAGATCTAGTCCTCAGCTTTGGAGTTCTCTGAAACATGATTGTCATCAACTGATTTTGTCCCAGATAACTGAAATATTCATTAAAATTTCTAGGAGATTATAAATAAAAGTGTTGCTTAGTTAATTTAAATTGATAACTCATTGTTCTCTAACCGGAACATAATGTTCCATGGGTCATCAGATTTCAGAAACCAATATTTTAATCTTAACGTTTCTTGATGACTGAATATTAATATATTGGTTGGTAATGTCGTAGCAGAAAACCCCACTCAGTCCTTAAAATAAGATTAAGATGATTTGTTAAGAAAAATAAGGGAAAAAATACATCCAAATTCAGGGAGATGCTAGCCCACATAAGTGAGAACTGATGACTCCAACTACAGAACTTCTAACAAAGGCAGATATAGTACAGGGAGCAAAGAAATTATAATACAATCATTTGATTGGTTAGTCTTTGGTTGATGTCACAAAGAGGATGGGTTAGGGGTAGAGAATGGGCTTCTATTGGATAATTAAAAATAGAGGCTTAGAGTGACTGATTTCAGAAACTAACTACAGTTTTCAATCATTGTCACATATCCTTCAGACAGGATAATAAAACATCATTAGTTTTTAAACAGCTTTAGTTTTAAACAGCTTAAACCAGATGTCACAAGAATTTGTAAAGACCTATCTTGATACCAGGACCTCATTTGCCCCAGAATAGCTTGTTGAACAAAGCCTTTTAAACCGTCTGGGAAACCTTAGATAAGGCCAGCTCCCAGACCTTTTAAACCAATTCTCTTTATTAAATTCTTGTCATGAAGAAATATTTTCTAGTGCACACTCTATTCAAACCAGAGCTGTGTCAAGATTCCTTTCCTTAGAGTGTATTTCTTTCACATCCTGGCTTGACCACAGAGAGAAATTACTTCTTAGTTTTTGTGGCTTTTAGCAATTAACATGCCCAGATCACAGGAGCTTGCGAGGGGTTTTGCTTTGACTCTGTAGCTTTGACTCTGCAGCTAAGCAAGTCTGGAGTCCCAGGCAGGCAGGCAGGCAACTAAGACAACAGTTTAATTCGGCAAGAACTGAATTTAATCCAATTACTTAGTTTTGGTCAAAAAGACTTTATGAATTTCTCCTTTACAGCCATGAGTGGACAGCACAGAAGAAAAACTTATTGAATCTATGGAGAAACTTCACGTCCTTATGGCACCTTAGAGCTCAGTGACTGGGCTACTTTCTTCTGGACAGTGCTGTCTTTTTTTTGTTTTGTTTATTATTTTTTAGGTGAAAGTTTACAAGTGAACTAGGTTCTCATTTAACAATTTTTACACAAATTGCTCGATGACATTGATTACAATTGTCACAATGTGTCAACATTGCATTATTTCTATTCTGTTTCCATTGATTTAGCTTCCCTTTGCTTTTTCATGGCTTTTGGGTAAAAGTTGACCTTTTGGTCTCATATAGTTAAGTATTTAAGGGACACATTCCACATAGGTGATGTTGTTTATTTTATAAACCAGTCTATTGTTTGGCTGAAAGGTGACTTCAGGAGTGATTTCAGTTCTAGATTCAAAGGGTACTTTAGAGCTCTAATCTTGAACGATAGTCTTGGCAGTTCCTATGGTCTCCATCAGTCCAGTAATTCTGATCTTTTCTTATAAATTTGAGTTTTGATCTAAATTTTTCTCCCATTCTATCCAAGACTTTCTATTTTGTCCTGATCAAAATGGTTGGTAGTGGTAGCCAGACACCATCTACTTCTTCTGGTTTCTGGTTAGAAGAGGCTGTGGTTGGTGTGGACTATTAGTCCTGTTTACTAGTTCCTTCCTTGAGTGTTTTTGCCTTTATTCTCTTTTATTTCAGATGAGTAGAGACTAATAATTGTGTCTTAGATGACTGCTTGCCAATTTTTAAGATTTCAGGCTCTACTCCCTCAATTAGGATGTAGAACATTAACTTTATGAACTATGTTATGCCAATTGACTAAGTTATCCCACAAGACTATGGTCTTAAGTCCTTCCAACCCAGTAAACTGTGAGTTGTTTGGATATGTCTAGGAAGTCTCTGTAACTGTGCTTTAATATATCTATGGGTGTGCATGTAGCACACACAAACATGCATTTACATATGCTTATAGATACACCTATGGAGCTCTGGTGGCACAGTGTTTCATGCTTTTGATTATTAACCCGGAAGTTGGTGGTTCAAACTCATCAGGTGATACATGGAAGGGCAATCTACTTCCATAAAGATTTACCACTGCCAAAATGCAATGGGGGTCACTATGAGTTGGAATTGACTGCATGGCAGTGAGTTTGGTTTTGATTTTACAAATATACCTATACATACACATGATGCACTTACAAATACCTTCCTGTAGACGTATAGGCATGCAATTCTACTTATGTAACCACATACACATTTTTGATTATTACTGTTGCAAAATTGAATATGCTAGATAATATTTACCAAAGTTATCTCTTTTTCTTGTGTTTCTTGTTGCTGTTGTTAGGTGCCATCCAGTTGTCTCTGACTCATAGAGACTGTATGTACAACAGACTGAAACACTGCCCGGTTCCATGAGGTGTCATCCTCATGATCCTTGCTATACTTGAGGTCATCATTGCAGCCACTGTGTCAATACATCTTGTTAAAGGCCTTCCCCTTTTTCATTGACCCTCCACTTTACCAAGCATGATATCTTTCACCAGGGAATGGTCCTTTCTGACAACATTGCCAAAGTATGTAAGAGGAAGTCTGGCCATTCTCACTTCCAAGAAACATTCCAGCTGCACTTCTTCCAGGACAATTTTGTTAGTTTTTTGGCAGTTTATGGTACTTCCAATATTTTTCACCAACGCCACAACTGAAGAGCATCAACTCTTCTTCAGTCTTCCCTATTCATTTTCTAACTCTCACATTCATATGAGGTGATTGAAAATATCATAGCTTGGGTTAGGCACACCTTAGTCTTCAATGAGACATCTTTGCTCTTCAGCACTTTAAAAAGGTCTTTTGCAGCATATTTGCCCAGTGCAATACATCTTCTGAGCTTCCTTTGGTGTTGGTTGTGCAACCAAGTAATATGAAATCTTTGACAACTTCAATCTTTTCTCCATTTATTGTGATGCTGCTTATTAGTCCAGTTGTGAGGATTTTTGTTTTCTTTATGTTGAGGTGTAATCCATGCTGCAGATTATAGTCTTTAATCATCATCAGTAAGTCCTTCAAGTCATCTTCACTTTCAGCAAGTAAAGTTGTGTCGTCTACATATCTCAGGTTGTTAATGAGTCTTACTCCAATCCTGATGCCACGTTTTTCTTCATATAGTCTAGCTTCTCAGATTTGCTTAGCACACAGATTGAATAAGTATGGTGAAAGGATACAACTCTGACACACTCCCTTCCTGATTTTAAACCATGCAGTATGGTCTTGTTCTGTTTGAATAAGAATCTCCTGGTCTATGTACAGGCTTCTCAGGAACACAATTAAGTGTTCTAGAATTCCCATTCTTCTCCATGTTATCAATAATTTGTTATGATCCACACAATAGAATGCTTTTGCATAGTCAATAAAACACAAGTAAACATCTTTCTGGTATTTTCTTTCAGCTAAGACCCATCAGATATCAACAATGATACTCCTTATTCCACGTCTCCTTCTGAATCCAGCTTGCATTTCTGGAAGTTCTCTGTCAATTTACTGCTGCAACTATTTTTGAAATATCTTCAGTAAGATTTTACTTGTGTGTGATATTAATGATATTGTTTGATAATTTCCACATTCTGTGGTATCACCTTTCTTTGGAATGGGTACAAATATGGATATTTTCCAGTCAGTTGGCCAGGTAACAGTCTTCTAAATCTCTTGGCATAGCCACGTGACTGTTTCCAGCACGACATCAATTTGTTGAAACATCTCAGTGGGTATTCTGTCAATTCCTGGAGCCTTGCTTTTCATCAATTCCTTCAGTGCAGCTTTGACTTCTTCCTTCAATACCATTGATTCTTGATCATATGCCACCTCCTGAAATGGATGATCATCTATCCATTATTGTTGGTATAGTGACTCTGTATATTTCTCCTATCTTCTTTCGATGCTTCCTGCATCATTCAATATTTTATCCATAGAATCTTGCAATATTGCAACTCGAGGCTTAAATCTCCTCTTCAGTTCTTTCAGCTTGAGAAAGGCCAAGTATGTTCTTCCATTTTGGCTTTCTAACTCCAGGTCTTTGCACATTTCATTATGATAATTGACCTTGTCTTCTCAAGGTGCTCTTGAAATCTTCTGTTCAGCACTTTTATCCTGTCGATTCTTCCATTTGCTTTGTTGTTGTTGTTGTTATGTGCCGTCGAGTCAGACCCACTCC
>NW_006921760.1:3435819-3438155 GCF_000298275.1 Orycteropus afer afer
TTTCTAACTCCAGGTCTTTGCACATTTCATTATGATAATTGACCTTGTCTTCTCAAGGTGCTCTTGAAATCTTCTGTTCAGCACATTTATCCTGTCGATTCTTCCATTTGCTTTGTTGTTGTTGTTGTTATGTGCCGTCGAGTCAGACCCACTCATAGTGACCCCTCCTTGGGTTTCTGAGGCAGTATCACTATGGCTACTCTCTATTCAAGGGAAGTTTCAGTCTTTTCTGACATCCATTTTGGTCTTTTCTTCCTTTCCTGTCTTTTTAATGACCTTTTGCTTTCTTTATGGGTGATGTTCTGGATGTCATCCCATAATTCTTCTGGTTTTTGGTCATTGGTGTTCAATGCATCAAATCTATTCTTTACATGGTCTCTTAATTCAAGAGGGATAAAATTAAGGCCATATTTTGGCTCTCATAGAATTGCTTTAATTGTCTTCAGCTTCAGCTTGAATTTGCATATGAGCAGTTGATGGTCTGTTTCACAATCAGCTCCTGACCTTGTTTTGGCTAAAGATATTGACCTTTTCCATTGCCTCTTGCCACAGATGTAGTCAATCTGATTACTGTGTACTCCATCTGGTGAAATCCACATGTAGAGTGTCGTTTGTGTTGTTGAAAAAAAGGTATTTGCAATGAATAAATCATTGGTCTTGCAAAATTTTATCATGAAATCTCCAGCATTATTTCTATCACCAACATCATATTTTCCAACTACTGATGATTCTTCATTTCCAACTTTGCATTCCAATCACCAATGATAATCAACGCATCTTGATTGCATGTTTGGATAATTTCAGACTGCAGAAGTTGGTAAAAATCTTCAGTTTCCTCATCTTTGGCTTTGGTAGTTGGCCCATAAATTTGAATAATAGTCATCTTAACTGGTCTTCTTTGTAGGTGCATGGATATTATCCTATCACGGACAGCATTGTACTTCAGAATAGATTTTGAAACATTCATTGTGACGATGAATGCCATGCCATTCCTTTCAATTTATCATTCCCAGCATAGTAGATCATATGATTGTTTGATTCAAAATGGCCCACACCAGTCCACTTTAGCTCACTAATGCCTAGGATATCAATCTTTATACATTCCATTTCATTTTTGACAACCTACAATTTTCCTAGATTCATGATTCATACATTCCATGTTCCAATTATTAATGGATGTTTGCAGCTGTTTCTTCTCATTTTGAGTTGTGCCACTTCAGCAGATGGAGGTCCCAAAAGCTTTACTCCATCCACATAATTAGGGTCAACTCTACTCTGAGGAGGCAGCTCTTCCCCAGTCATATTTTGAGTGCCTTCTGACCTGAGGGGCTTATTTTCTGGCACTATATTGGACATTGTTTCAGGGCTATTCATAAAGTTTTCCAGTAATATATCAGTGTTTCTTTGCTATTCACAAGGTTTTCACTGGCTAATTCTTTGAGAAGTGGGTGGTCACTTCCTTTTTCCAAGTCTGTTTTAGTCTGGAAGCTCAGCTGAAACCTGTCCATCATGGGTAACTCTGGTGGCATTTGAAATATCAGTGGCCTCCAGCCTCATAGCAATATGCAAGCCACCACAGTAGGACAAACTGACAGACAAGTTGTGGGTGTACTTCTTAGTGTCTTCATTTACTGTAGTCAAGTTATGTGGACTTCATCTTTTATTTAGTATTTTCTTTCCTGTCACCAAAAGTAACAAGTGTCTACTATTTAGAAAGTGATTCCCCTCCCATCCCTGGTAATCATCAAAGAATGTTTATTTCTATGTGTATATCCATTCCTAACTTTTTATAATAGTGAAACCATATAATATTTGTCCTTTTGTAATTCACTTATTTCACTCAGTGTAATATCTTCCAGATTCATCCACGTGTTAAGATGTTTTGCAGACTCCTAATTATTCATTATAGTTGTATAGTTCTCCATTGTGTGTATGTTCCATGGTTTGTTGATTCACTCATGGAGGGGCACTTAGGTTGTTTGCATCTTTTTCTTATTGTGAATAAAGCTGCAATGAACATTGATGTATATATGTTTATTGGTGTTACTTCTCTTAAACCTTTTGTATATACCTAGGAGTGGGATTACTGGATCATAAAATGTTTCTATTTCTAGCTTTTAGAGGAAGCACTATGCTGTTTTTCATAGTGATTGTACCATTTTATAGTCCTACCAGCAATCTATAAGTGTTCCAATATCTCCAAAGCCTCACCAGCATTTGTTGTTTCATTTTTTTAAGAATCGGAAAAACATCCCATGCTCATGGATAGGAAGACTGAACATTGTGAAAATGTCAGTTCTACCCAAAGCAATCTATACATTCAATGCAATCCCAAT
>NW_006921760.1:3439997-3447503 GCF_000298275.1 Orycteropus afer afer
AAAAAAAAAAAAAAAGAATCATTGTCATTTTGATGAGATGGTATGTCACTGTAGTTTTGATGTATGTCTCTCAAATGGCTAATGATTATTAACACCTTTTCATGTATGTATTGGCCTCCTGAATGTCCTCTTTGGTGAAGTGTCTGTTCATGCCCTTTGCCCTTTTTCTGATTGGGTTGTTTGTCTTTTTGTTATTAAGTTGTTGAAGTTTTCTATATAGTTTAGAGATCAGACCCTTGTCAGAAAGGTCACTGTCAAAGATATTTTCCAGTCTATAGCTTCTTTTTTGGTAAATTCTTTCAATGAGCATAAGTATTTAATTTTTAGGAGGTCTCAGCTATTTAAATTATCTTCTGTTGTTCGTTCACTATTAATTGTGTTTAATAGGTATTTTTGCCAAAAATTAGATACCTTAGTTTTGATCTTACATTATACTCCAGGAACTTTACAGTTTTAGCTTTAACATTTAGGTCTTTGATCTATTTTGGGCTAGTTTTTGCATATGTTGTGAAGTACAGATCTTGTTTCATTTTTCATCAAATGAGGAACCAGTTTTGTCAGCACCATTTGTTAAAGAGAATGTTTCTTCTCCGTTGAATGGACTTTGGCCCTTTGTCAAAGATCAGCTGCCCTTAGATGGATGGATTTACTTCTGGGTTCTCAATTCTGTTCCATTGGTCTATGTGTTTGTCATCGACCCAGTACCAGGTTGCACTGATTACCATGGCTGTCTGTCAGTTTTGAGATCTGTGCTATCTTTTTGTAGAGTCCTTGCGTGATGCAAACAGAGAACTCAGCTGCTGACCAGAAGTTTGGAGATTCAAGTCTACCTACAGGGACCTCATAAAAAACGACTGGCAATTTACTTCCAAAAACAGCCACTGAAAACTCTACGGAATACTGTTGTTGTTGTTGTTTGCGATCGAGTCGGCCCCGACTCATAGCGACCCCTCCTTGGGTTTCCAAGGCAGTATCACTACGGAAGTAGGATTGCCCAACCTTTCTTCCAAGGAGTGGCTGGTGGGTTTGAACCGCCAGCCTTCTGGTGAACAGTCAAGTGCCTTAGGCACTATGCTATACAGTTCTATTCTAATGGCCACATGGAGTCACCATGAATTAGAGTTAATGGTAAATTTGGTTTCTTATCTTCTTGTAGATTTCATTCTAGGGAGCAGAGAGGCAACACATAGTACAGAAAAATTAGATACATTACACAGTGTAAGTGCTTTTAAAATAATAAAATTAGGTTATAGAATGTAGAAGAATTTGGGAGAAAGAAAAGGGAAGATATTTTACCTAGAATATTCAGTGAAATCTTTTCTAAGGAGGTGGCATTTGGGCTCAGATTCAAATAATGGGAATGGAACAATGTTACAAGATCTGAAAAAAGAACATTCCAAAGTCCAGAGATGTGAATAAGCTCAGTGTGTTGGAAAGGTAGGAAGCATCAAGAGAAGTAGAATCATGGTGAGAGAGAGGCATGTGATGATGTCTGAGAGCTTGACAAGGGCTATATCAGCTTTGCTGGGGATGTTGAGCTTGTGTTTTATTCTAAGCCCAATGGAACCATTGAGGGCTTTTAAGCAATAGATCGACTTGATCTGATTGGTGATTTGAAAAGTCTCTGGCTACTGTATGGAGAATGAACTCTGGCAGAGTAAGAGTGAAAGCAGCTTGATGCAACCCCAGTGAGACACATAAGTCCCTTGGACTAGGGTTGTAGCAAGGAAGATGGTGAGAAGTAATGGGATCTTAAATATATATTGGAAATAAGAGTTAAGATTTGCAGATAGATTAGCTGTGAGATAAGAGGAACAGTGAGAAAATGAGAGTCAGTTCTTCTTTTAGGCCCAAGAGACTTGGTAGTGATGTTAGCATTAACGGAGATAGGGAAGACAGCTGTGGGTAAATCAAGAGTTTTATTTTGGACACACTAAATTTGAGATGTCTATTAGACAGCTAAGAGGCGATGTCAAGTAGGCAGTTGGATATATAAATATAGAGCCCAGGGGAGTGTTAAGAGCTGGAGATAGAGATTTATGAGTCACCAGTACAAAAGTGTTATTTTCAGGCATAGAAGAGGATGAGATCACCCCGAGAAGGAATTTGGAGAGACAAGAGGGTGGAGGAGAGAGTAAAGGGTTAGCAGAGGAGGAGGAACCAGAAATGGAAACTAAGAAGGAGCAAAGTTGAAGTTGGAGGAAAATCAGGAGAGAGTGGTGTTCTGAAAACCAGGGGGAGATATTTCTACAAGAAGGAAGTCAAACGCTGAAAGTTGGTCTATTTCCTGTCCCGTTTCCTGCTTTATAGTTCTCCTGAATGTCCACCAGCAATACCCAGCCCCTTTATTTCCCTAGCATTTGATCCTATTGGAAAGGAGGTTAATTACAGAACAGAATACATAACAGAGTAATTTTTCATATCATTATTTCCTTCGGGTCAGTTATATTAAGAAATAAGGTGATGAAGTGACATCTTGGTAATCAGGAGAGTTTTGAGTCTATGTTTCTATGTCAACACCACTGGCAGTAAGAACAGCACCACTCACATGAGCTGCAGGAATGTGGGAAAATTACTTAATCTCTCAGAGCCTTGGTTTCTTCATTCATTGGCTGGGGATGATAATATTCATATTGTAGGTTTGCTGTGAATGAATTGTGAATCAATTAAAATAATGTATACAAAGTACAGGTGCTCTGGTGACTCAGTGGTTAAAAATATTTCAACTGCTAACCAAAAGGTTGGCAGCTCAAACCCACCAGCTACTCCATGGAAGAAAGATGAGTCAGTGTCCTTCCATAAAGATTTACAGCTGTGGGAACCCTTTGGGTGCTATGAGTTGGAATTGACTTGATGGCAAGTTTGGTTTTGGTTTGGTAAACAATGTGCAAAACTCAGTGCCTGGCAGAAGCTAAGTAGACCCCAAATGGCAGCTTGTATTATTTTTTTTCCCAGACTCTGATTGGCTAAATACAGAAATGGATTCCTATAAAGTAACCTGGAAAGATGAGTTGGTTAATTGTCTCAAATCATGTTGGAGAGGTAATGTCTACATACTGTTGCTATAGGATAGAAACCAAACACTCAGTCTATAAACAAACAGTGTCCTACTGTGCCTACCTCTTCTACCAGTTAAGTACTCCACCTCTCAGCCCCCTGAATCGGCATTTGTGAAATTCTGATGGATGGCATTTTAAAAGATGGAACATCAGCGGTACAAACATACTTCTGTGTTTCTCTGGTAAAGAATTTTCCAGACCTCATCTAGCCTGTCAGGTTGCAAGTGAGCAGATAAGGTAAGAATGGGGCTCCTGCAGAGCCGAGAGAGGGTTGTGAAGTATGTCAAAAATAAGCAGGCATTTCCCCACCTTTGGGCAGCTCAGAAGCCTATCTTATCCTCTGAAGCACAAGAGAGAGGGTCAGGGATATAATTGAGCGAGCGTCTCAGATTCATTTTCCAGAAAATGAGGCCGTTAGCCCTGGCTGCTCTCTGAGAGGTTTTTGTTAAACATAACAATTCCTCTAAAAGTGTTACAATTCCCCTTATAGTCCCTCTGTGCCAGCCACTTTCATCCATGGAAGCTGTTGGGTGGTAGGAGCTGCCCTGGAGTAGAGGAGGGAGTTAGTGCTGATGGAGACATACAAAACTCCTGCCTCCAAACGGACACTCCTCGGTGTCTTAAAAACTAAAAAACAAACCCACTGCCATCGAGTCAATGTGACTCATAGCGACCCTGTAAGACAGTAGAACTGCCCTATAAAGTTTCCAAGGCTGTAATCTTTATGGAAGCACACTGGCCCATCTTTTTCCCACGGAGTAGCTGGTGGGTTTGAACTGCAGACTTTTCGTTAGCAGCCAAATGCTTTAACCACTGTGCCACCAAAGCCCCTTCTCAGTGTCTTGGAGGGCACATATTAGTGCTTGGAAAATGCACCCTTACAACACCCCTACTTCAACATATTTTCAATTCAAATTGACCTTTTAAATTAATTCTCTCTTGAAGGGAATCTTCTCTTTGGACTATTTATCAAAAAGGCAGTACACTAGCTGTAGAGTTCAAATACCTTGATTTTGAATCTTGATTCCATCACTTAAGAGCTCTGTGATCTTGGTGAAATTGGATAATCTCTCTATTATTCATGTATAAGTGGGAATAACAACTATGGCTGAGCATATTAAATAGATTAAATGAATTAGTGCTTAAAAAGAACTCAGCAGAGTGCCCGAAACATATTAAGTCCTCAGTAAATGTTGATGGAATATTTTATCTATATTATACAAGAACACCAAGAAACTTATTTTAAGAGGCTTCTTCATGTTGTCGTTTTCACTGGTGGTATTTTGCATATCATTGAAGGTTTAAAAATTTATTCCATCCTGTGTGATGCTTTTAAAAGAGAAAATATCATGTTAAGAGGATCTAGGAAACTAGCTTTATGATCTGTTGTTGTTGTTGTTGTTATGTGCCGTCGAGTCAGCCCTGACTCATAGTGGTGGATAATGACACCTCCTCTAGTTTTATACTTATGAGAATGACTTACCCATCAAACAAAATGTCAACACAGTGCGAGTCATTTAACTGAGTATGTTTCTTTAGGATGTTTTCAGCTGTGTATAACAGAAAACCGTGACAGAAACTGGCTTAAATAATAAGAATATAGATCTCACAAAGTGGAAAGACCAGTGGTAGGATAGCTTGACCATATCCTGAAGGACCTATAGTCTCCACATCTCTTCTATGCCATCCTGAGACTTACCCTTACCTTCAGACTTACTCTTCTCATGGTCACAAAATGGATATTAGAGTTCCAGGTATTACACTTAGGCATGGTCATGTCTGGGGGAAAAAAAAAAAAGCTCATTTATTCCTTATATCTCTTTCTTGTAAGATTCTAATGATGGCTATAGGAGAACCACCATATGCCATGTCATACAATACTATTATCTAATCTGTAGACATTATTCAGATGTTGCCTGAATGACTTTAACTATTTTCACTCATATGACAGCTTCCCTTGGCATATAGATGGTCTCAAGCCAGCTGGCACACTGGAATCCTCTCTTTCCTTTGCCATACCTGTTTCACATAGGCAACTGTATATTTTAAAATATGTTATTTGCAGAACCCTATTTCTGGTACCAATTGTATTAATTTGGGCTATCTGCCACAAGCAATAGAAATTAACAACTCTAGTTAATTTAGGCAGGGGAGAAATTTAATTAAAATGTACTAAATTGTTCCAGAATAAAGGAGACAAAATAAATATGGCAGCTAAATACAACATGTGATCTTGAATTTTTTTTTTTTTTACTGTAAAGGACATTATTGGTACATTGGCAATATCTGAATGAGGTCTGCATGTTAGATAGTCGTATTGCACCAGTGTTAACTGGATGATTTTGAAAACTGTACTGTGGTTATATAAAATGTTATCTTGTTTATATTTGATGTATAATAATGCTTGAGGAACATCCTATCTAAAATTTCCTATTAAACAGATGACAGAGAGAGGGAGAGAGAGAATAACACAATGTAGAGTATCACTAAGATTTGGGAATCTGAATGAAGGGCACCCAGGGATTCGTTGAACTATTCTTGTAACTTTGATGTACATTTGAAATTTTGTCCAGATTACTGAAAGAAAAATGATGCTGAGATGGAAGGTGAGCTTTCAGAGCTGCATCCACCCCAACAACTTGCTTTAATAAATCTCTGAAGTCGATGAGGAAGATACATAGTGAATCCCTTACAGTGTAGACTTCAAAAAACCAAACTCACTGCCATGGAGTCACTCTGACTCATAGCTACCCTCTTTGGGTTTCTGAGGTGGTAAATCTTTACAGAAGTAGACTTCTCCATCTTCCTTCTATGGAGCAGCTGGTGGGTTTGAACTGCCAACCTTAGGCACTGTGCCACCAGAGCTCCTAGACAAGGTTGATAGAAATCCTGGCTTCAGAACCAGAAACACATCTCCAAATCCCACTACAGATCTTGACCCTTGTGAAAAATACTGTCACCACCAGGATGTGCTGGACACTGCATGGTTTAAAATCAGGAAAGATGTGTGTCAGGGTTGTATCCTTTCACCATAGTTATTTATTCTGTATGCTGAGCAAATGATCTGAGAAAAAGGACTATACAAGAATGCAGCATCAGGAATGGATGAAGACTCATTAACAACCTGCGATATGCAGATGTCAACCTTGCTTGCTGAATGTGAAGATGACTTCAAGCACTTACTGCTAAAGATCAAATACTACAGTCTTCAGTGTGGATTACACCTCAACATAAAGAAAATGAAAATCCTCCCAGCTGAACAATGAGCAACATCACAATAAATGGAGAAAAGATTGAAGTTGTCAAGAATTTCCTTTTACTTTGATCCATAATCAATGCCTATGGATGCAGTAGTCAAGAAACCTGACAATGTATTGCACTGGGCAAATCTTCTGCAAAAGACTTCTTTAGTGTTAAAGAGCAAAGATGTGTCTTTTAAGACGAAGGCGGTCCTGACCTAAGCCATGCTATTTTCCGTAGCATCTAATGCATGTGAAAGCTGAACAAATGAATAAGGAAGATTGAAGAAGAATTGATGTATTTGAATTGTGGTGTTAGTGAAGGGTTCTCAAAATAGCATGGACTGCCAGAACAAACAAATCTGCCTTGGAAGAAGTACAGGCACAATGTTTCTTAGAAGCAAGAATGGCCAGACTTGGTCTCATGTACTTTGGTCATGCTGTCAAAAGGGACCAGTCCCTGGAGAATGATATCATGCTTGGTAAAGTGGAGGGTCAGTGGAAAAGGGGAAGCTACTCAACAAGGTGGATTGACACAGTGGCTGCAATGATGGGTTCAAACACAGCAAAGATTGTGAGGATGGTGTAGGACCTGGTGCTATTTCATCCTGTTGTGCATGAGGTCGCTATGAGTCGGAACCGTCTTGACAGAACCTAACAACAACAACAACAGAGTGATACAAGGAGTCCCTGGGTGGTGCAAAATGTTAACCTGGTCACTGCTACTCAAAAACGTTGGAGGTTGGAGTCCCCCCAGCGGCACCCTGGAAGAAAGGCCTGGCAATCTACTTTTGAAAAATCAGTACTTGAAAACCCCTTTGGAGCACAGTTCTACTCTGAACACATGGGCTCATCAAAAGCAGAATTGATTCAATGGCAACTACTTAGAGTGGCACAGGAGTTCTGCCTCTCTCACAAAGAAAGGGATCCATGTAAAAATGGGGTTCAGAGCCTCCACACCCACAAGAACAACAAATGCTCATTATAGGACAGAGCTTACAGCTCCCTTCCTTAAAACAACAACAACAACAAAAAGAAAACAGAAGAAACCAACCAAGTCCACTGCTATCGATTCCAACTCACAGCCACCCCCTCACTGGGTTTCCAAGGTTATAAATCTTTACAGAGGTAGATTGCCTCATCTTCCTCCTACAGAGCAGCTGGTGGATTTGAACCACTGACCTTGTGGCTAGCAGCCAATTACCTTA
>NW_006921760.1:3448538-3449764 GCF_000298275.1 Orycteropus afer afer
GGATGATTCAGGTGGACAGTCTGAATTATGGGACTTATTGGCAGCAAGTTAAGTATTGCCTGAGTGGATTACTGCAAAATGCTGTAGCTGGGGACAGCTTCAAAAACCACTCATCAATTACAGATAGTACCCGGAATAGTAGCAGGAGTACACTTGAGGGCTTTTGTCCAGGAAATTTGAAGAAATCTGTTATCTCTAACCTCTTCTAGCCATCTCTTCCTTCATGGGTGATCCTCCTTACTTGAAGACCTAAGTGGTTGTCACAAACCTGCCACACAGGAGTCCATGTCAATTTTTAAATAGTGCCCCATGCAGGACTGTGATTTTAAATAGTCATGGAAATAATAAAGACCAACATTTGTCTTTGTTAGCCCACTGGGTCATTCTGTGGTCTCCAGTCATAGATGAAAAGATCAAGTTCTGGATTTCTAGGCACCAGAATTACATCACAGTTAAATCAAAGCTCTGATTTACCTAGAGCACCTTTGGTTGTAAATGTTGCTTCTTTGAGACAGGAAATTAGATGAATGTTCAAACATGGTTAAGCTGAGTAGGAACCCATTTAGAGATGGCAGGGATTGATAACATGGGTCCATAGAAGCCCAAAAGGTCCACGAAAAGTCTTCAGAATATCAATGAATAACCTGAAAATACAAGCAAAAATTTTGTGTATATGTTATGATGTGCATTTTTCTTAGAAAATGGTCCACATATTTCATGGGATTCCCCAAAGGTAGTATCTCCAAAACTTTCCAGGTCCTAGATTCCTTTGAGAATCTTTACAGAAGCAGATTGGGCCATCTTCCTCCCATGGAGTGGCTGATGGCTTTAAATCACAGACTTTTCAATTAGCAGCAGAGTGCTTTAACCACTACATGCCCAGGGCTTCTTAGGAAGGGGACAGAGGGAAGAAAAGAAGCTGCATGGACTGGGAGAGGGAACTTGGAGGGTTGCTAGGTGCGGGCCGTGGAGCAGCAGTGGATGAGGGGACGCAGCAGAAGTGATGAGAAATGAAATATGACATAGACATGCTTTCATTTTTATGAGAAATGTGAGCAAAAACAAATGTTTTAGTACTTGTAGTTACTCAACTGAGGTTTCTTAAATATGATTCCTTGAAAAGACTGAGCCACTTAGGTCTCCAGGATATTTATATCATTTTATTTCAGAATTTTGGCTATGGCTGCATGGGTGCTTTATATAAAAATGATCAAAAGATAAGTCAA
>NW_006921760.1:3451044-3452737 GCF_000298275.1 Orycteropus afer afer
ATCATTGCAGTGGTGGTCAGGGTAGCATGGTGGGTAGCTGGGTAGGATAACACCGTCTCAGTTCCAAACCCATCGCTGTTTCTGGAGAGTAGAGTACCATCAGGCAGAGATCTGATCTCTCTGTGCATCCATTTTCTCATCTGTAAAATAAATAAAATACTATCTTCTCAACAAGGTTAGAGTGAGGATCTGATTAATCCATGTAAGAAATTTAGAATTGTACCTGACATAGATATTAGTGTATAGAAAACACATTATAGGTATTTTCTTTCAAATATCAGTAAATTAATGTTTGGAAACATTCCAAAGTTTGATCTTCCTGCAAGTCTGGCCTTAGGAGTAGGTAGGTAGATCTCTCTATGTTGCAGGATGAATAGTGTCGGTTTTCTCGATTCTATGATAGTTCCTGTGCTCGGGAAGATCACGATATCCAGTGATTACACATAAGTAGCATCTGGAGTTAAGCCATTAAGCTGTTGTCAAACACTAACATCTTGGTGTAAATAATGCTATCAGAGCTGGACACAGAGAAACAGGGAGAGAATGGATTACAAACTTGGAAATGTGTAAGTTCAAAGCACAAAATGAGAAAGAAAGAATATAAAATAAATCTTATCTATAACATAATAATATAGTTTAACCTGTTCACAATATAAGTGTTGTGTTTATTATTTATAAAACAGTTTAACATGTTATCTCAATAGATAGGTTAAAACTATCCAATAATCAACCCCCAGAGGCAGTGTTGGATTAGCCAATAGGTAAGGTCAGCATGATTTACTTGTGATTAATTTACTAATCTATAGTGAACAATTTCACGTTTTTTCACCGTATCAAAGATTCTGCTTCTAGGTATGGCTAACATCTGCCTGTCTCTGAATCCCACAGCACCTTCCTACAAAATCAATGTCTTTTCAAAATTTACAATCCCTGACAGGGACAGTGTACCCAGTAAACAGGTAAGCATGAGTTTCCTTGTGCTTATTTATAATCTGTAGTGAACAGTTTTACATGTTTTTCACCACATCAAAGTCATGGTGAAACCCATGTGAAATTGCTCACTGTAGTTTATTAAATACACACAAGGAAGCTCATGTTGACCTTCCTTGTTGGGTAATCCGCCACTGCCTAGAGTTAGAGGTAGAGTCCCTTTTACTACAATGACTACACCCCAGATAAGGGAATTAGGTTCAGATGGAGAGAAAAGTGACGTCTACTGGCCCTCCCCACCCCATTTTCCACATCTGAGGAGTTGCATTAACTTCCAGGGAGCACTTGGCATATTTATCAAGAAGTTGTACTCATTGGTAGTATCTGTTGCCTGGGGCAGAAAATTTACTTGGGATGTGTGTATTATTTATATTTACAGGCTGGCTTGTTATAACAAGATTTTACAGTTGATACCTCATGTTGATGCACATAGCATCAACAAGGGACATAAAAATGGACTTGGAATTTATTCTGTGCATATTTTTATAGGCTTTACTATGTGTACTGTCACCATGGAGTGACTCAAGGAGCTTACAGACAAGTTGAGGAAGACATGATCTGTACACATAAAAGGTTAAATAAAAATAAAATGAAGATGAGAAGAAATAAAAATATCTCTAAAGTTCTATGATTGGCTATCAAACAAGTGGAAATGAGTGGCTGAGAGAACATCTCCTAACCTCAGTTCTCACATGAAAATATG
>NW_006921760.1:3452972-3474543 GCF_000298275.1 Orycteropus afer afer
CCAGCCACTCCTCAGAAGGAAGGTTGGGCAATCTACTTCTGTAGTGATACTGCCTCGGAAACCCAAGGAGGGGTCGCTATGAGTCGGGTCCGACTCCACGGCACATGACAACAACAACATCACAAAGGCTGGAGGGAGACACAGATGATAATGTGCTCCAAGATGGTGTGCTGGGCTTTCATTTTTCTATACTTGGCATGTAACAATGTCCTAGTACATACCAAAAAACAAACTCACTGCCATCGAGTCAGTTCTGACTCACAGCGATCCCTCCTTGGGTTTCTGAGGAGGTATCTCTATGGAAGTAGATTGCCCAGTTTTTCTTCCAAGGAGTGGCTGGTGGATTTGAACCACCAGCCTTCTGGTTAGCAGTCAAATGCCTTAGGCACTACACCATCAGAGCTCCTTGGTACATAATAGGTGTTCAATTAATGTTAAAAGAAGGGGGATGGAAGAGAGGAAGAGAGATAGGGAGAGACAAAACTGAAAGCCAAACTCGTTGCCGAGTTGCTTTAACTCTGACTCTGACTCATGTAGCACAGTGCCTAAGGCACTTGACTGCTAACCAGAAGGCTGGCGGTTCAAACCCACCAGCCACTCCTCATAAGGCAGGTTGGGAAGTCTACTTCCATGGGAAACCCAAGGAGGGGTCGCTATGAGTCGGGTCCCACACCACGGCACACAACAACACAACATGACAACCTCATGTGTTACAGAGCAGAACTGCTCCGTAGGTTTCCTTGGCTGTAATCTTTACAGAAACAGATTGCCAGGACTTTCTGCTATGACTCTAGTGGGTGGGTTCGAAATACCAAGCTTTAGGTTAGTGGTCTGGTGGAGCACAGACTGTTTGTGTCGCCCAGGGATGGGGAGGAAAGAAGGGAAGAAGGAAAGAAGGAAGAAATTAGTTAATATCATAGAATCATAGGACTGGAAGGAAATGTACTATCATCAGTCCTTCCCCAAAGCCTCAAGGAGAAATCTGGGTATAACACAAAACAAAACAAACAGCCTCAAAGAGGTGACAATTTCAAAGTTCTAAAGAGTCTCATAAAAAGAAGGAAAGGGCTGATGTTTGAGAAAGAGTTCTGAATTGAAGTCAACTTGAATCCTGGCTTTGACAACTTCTCCTTCTGTGACCTTGTACAATTTGCTCCACTAGTTGCAACTCTGTTTTCTTACCTCTTCAGGGGAATAAGAAATCCCTATGCTACAGAATTTTTATAAGGATTAAATAAGATAATGTATTAAACATTTTCAATAACTCAATAAATGTATGTTAGTCTCTAGAAAGAGATCCTTCAAATATGTTGAGCTGTTCGGTGTCAATAATTACTCCAAGGACAGATTTTCTCAGAAATTTTTTTTACAAGAAAAGATGCAAACCAAAACAGCAAGAATATTTTCTTGAAATTTGGTTTCTGGAAAAATCAAGTTTCTTTTGGTCTGTGGCATAGTTTAGAGGATTTTGCATCCTAGGGAAAGTGTTATAAAAATAATATAACATGATACTGTAAATTATTTGGCAACAGGCTATCATGTTGTAACACCATAATTCTTCAATATTTAATTAAAAATGCCAACAACTTAAAATTCAAGACATGTCAGGAACATTAATTGGTATACAGACCAGCTGTTGGAGGGCCTTAGCTGTCAACTCCAAAGCCAAACTTTTTTTTTTTTTTCCTGGTTCAGATTACTGGTAACGCTGTGAAAGAGTGGATCCAACTGCTATAATAGATGCCTATGGATGCAGCAGAAAATGTAGGCATTGGTGCCCGTTTTGACATGCTTCCTCCGTCTGAGTTCCAGGATGGATCCTTTGGAGAATCATAAATGGAAGGAAGGGAGAAAGAAGCCTGTCAGAGCTAACAGCCCAGAGCTCTCCAAAGAGTGAAGAGTGGCCTCCAAACCAGCAGGGGTTGCAGCTGTACAAGAAGATATGTAAAGTTTCAGAAGTATTAAATAATGAAACCAGTCATTTTAGTTTCATATACTGTGTACAGTGCCAACTCTGGGCTCAGGGACAAGTCCACTGACAAGTGATTAATATCAGGGAGAACCTCCCAAATCTAGAGGCATATATAATTCTGCCTCCTCCTGTTTCTGGTTGACAGTCCCTTGGCCAAGACACAGTCACTTGGATGAGACGTGCCAACAAGGTTAAGAGTGGTCATAGCAGAAATGGAGTTTCAGTTTATCTCTGCCACCAGTGTGCCTTGTAATTTCAGGGGTGGGGAAGGTAGAGATGGTTTGTTTTCTCAGACACTGTCTCTGTGACCTACAGGTGACAATTTCTCCCCCTCTCCCCATTAATTCAATTTGGTTGAGTCACACAAGGAAACACAGCCATCTTATTATCCGCAGGACTCCTTCCTTCAATACTGACCTTGAGTAACATCAGCACTTAACTAAAATCAGAAAAACAGGAACAACAACAACAACAAAAATTACAGCTGGAAAGACCTTTCAGGTAATGCAGTCTCTCCTCCACCACACTCACACACCCCATTTTACAGATGAGAAAATACGGACCTGGGCCAGTTCACATTGACCATGTGCCTGTCTACTAATCAAAAGATTGGTGGTTTGAACTCATGCAGTGGTGCTGTGGAAGAAATGCATGGCAATCTGCTTTCATAAGATTACAGGCAAGAAAACCCTGTGGAGCACAGTTCTACTCTGTAAGGCTTGGGGTCTCTATGAATTGAAATTGACTTGACGTCAACGTGTTTGGTTTTTGGTTACTGCTCAAGATAAGCTGAGTGCTGTAACTTGGACAGGCATCTGAGTTCAAGTTTTATTTCTGCTCTGCAGGGGTTGTTTAACTGTTTCTAGACTCAGCTTCCCCATCTGTATAATGGAAGTAGTAACATACTTCTCCACATAGCTGTTGTGAGGATTGTGATGAGGGTGAGACCTTTTGTAAACCACATTATCTGAGAGCTGCTTATGAGTATACTTTGGTAACAATATTTGCAAATGTAATAACCTTAATGATAAGAACAGCACTGCTGGTCATAAAAAGAGAGTCCATGGAAGCTTCTAGAAGTGGCAAGTTGATAGTTTTACAGACCTGGGTTCTCCATGCTAGGGAACCAGCCCATCAAGACAGAACATTGTCAGGTTTGTCTCCCTCTGAATCTGGGCCAGGTCCATTGCCTGAGTTTTGTATTAAATAATAAAAGCACCCACATTAAATGCATTGCCATGAATCAACAACCTATTCAGGGTAATATATTACAGCACAGCGGTCCCTAAGCAATGTGTGTTTTAAAAAATATGCTTAAAACTGCAAGTGCTTTGTGCGGCTGTTTTGCAAAATCATGAGAGCTGAAGTATTTGTATTTTAATGTTTATCCCCAAACTGGCCTGCTGTTTTCAAATTGCCCAGGAAACAAAATGTTGAAAATGGAAGGAAACCAGCCCAAGTTAGGTTTAGAAATGCAGTGTTAGTAAAGCAAGCCGTGGGGTTCTGATACCTTAACAGCACCATAACATGCTTATAATTAAGTAACTGCTCTTCAAAACAACCATTCCTGTTTTTCCTCCAGCCACTTAGGCAAAAGCGTTTAATGTTCATTCTTTCATTACCAACCTGAGATGCTTGCAAAGAGGTAACAGGCCCCAGAAATTGTTTAAAAACTTTTAACAACAATGTCTTTTATACAGGGGAGAAATGTATTAGGAAGCAAAATCATACTTTTGGTACTTCCTGTGGTTATTTTTATTGGCAATTGGCCCACAAATAGTGACTTATATGAAGGAATGTGTTGCCATAGAGCAGCTACATGAACACCAGCAGTAAAAGGAATAACAAAATGCATCCTGGTTATCAATGTCCAGACACAATGGCAGAGCATGATGTGATCAGCAGCCGAGAAAGGAGAGACACGTTGTTTTCTGAGGATAGAACAGCCAGACTTGCAAAGAAATGAGAAGTGTGTGGAGAATGGTACCAAAACCCAACTGGGATTTATACCTCCAACTGTGCACCAGCATCATGTAGACAGTATTGGGAAATCTCGCACCAACTTGTGAGATGAGTGTGCAACTGAGGCTAAGAAACTGATGTATCTCTCTCAAGATTGCAGGTAGGGAATGTCAGAGCTAGGATTGTGTCTCACATCTGTGTGACTCTCAACCCTACTGGTTCCCAACTATTCCAGATAGCAAGTTAGCTATCAAGGTTGGAAAGAAATGAGGATGGGTTCTGAGTCTAGAAAAATGCAAGAGAAGGTGAAAAGGCTATAGCACAGCATTTCTCAAAGTGTGTTCCCAAGGTACCTGCCTCAGAATTACCTTGACACATTATTAAAAATGCAAATTCTGAGGTCTTCCCACTTCAGACCATGGAATCAGAATTTCTACGTGTAGTGACCAAGGATACAAAGATATGTATTTTTCCTAAAAATCTAAAGTGATTCTTATGCACACTTAGTGAGCGGCAAGGCCATTGATATATCTTAATTTTTTCTCTATACTTAAGTTGATGGGAGTGTCCTCCAAGAATTACTCACTCACAGCATTACTGTTTGGAGAAATACAATTTGAGAAAGTTTGGTTTATATTTACGCACTTATAAACCTCCCAGGGTCATCCATTATGAGAATAGAGAAGTCTTAGGAACATGAGTTTGAAGTCATTGTAAATCTCTTTCTTTGTAGTATGATAAGCATTTATAAGAGGGAATCAGTAAGTGTTCATGTTTCCATACCCGATGAGAAATCTGTTTTTAGCTCACAGTCTAATTTAGAAGTAATTTTTTCTCATAAGAAGAGTCAATTAGTTATCTAATGCTGTGCAACAAATTACCACAAAATTGAACAGCTTAAGTCTTTTTTTTTTAAAAAAAAAAAAGATGAATCTCAAGGTCATTAGATCAGTGAAAAAAATCCAATCTCTAAGGATCATATCCTGTATGATTTCATTTATGTAAGATCCTTACATAACAAAACTGTAGACATGGAGAACTGAGAAGTAGTTGCCAAGAATAGAGATGTTGTTGGTGAGGTAGATATAACTATCAGGAGATAGTATGAGATCTTTGTGGTGATGGAGTGGTGCTTACCTGTATGCACAAATGTGATAAAATGTCATAGAGCTATACACCAAGTGTTTTGCTGGGTTTTGATATTGTGCTGTAGTTAATATAAGATGTCACCACTAGGGGAAGATGAATGGATACACAGACCTCTATGTATGGTTTTTGGAAACTTCCTGTAAAGTACAATTATTTCAAAATAACATTTATTATATCATAGCCTCTGTTGGAAAGGAACACAAATATTGTTTAGCTCAGTTACTCTGGTTCAAGGTCTCTTACAAAGCTGCCCTTGTGAGGAGTCGAGCTGTGAACTGGGGCTGTGGTTTCATCTGAAGGTCAAATTAGTGGAGAATCTGCTTCTAAGCTCACTAATGTGGCTTTTGGTAGGATTCTGTTTCTTCCGTGTTGTTGAATTGAGTCCTCCTTCAATTCTTTGCCACTTAGACCTCTCCATAAGTCAGCGCTATAATATGGTAGCTGGTTTTTCTCAGGATGAGTGAGAGAGAAAGAGGGTGAGCCCCCCAGCTGGCAGCCACAGTCTTTTTATAATCTATATTTGGAGGTGACAACCTATCATTTCAGTGGAATTTTCTTCATTAGAAGTGAGTCAGAAAGCCCAGCCCACACTCATTGGGGTCAAAAGGGTATGACTATCAGGAGGTAGGGATCATTGGGGGCCACACTAGAGGTGGCCTATGACAAGGCCATTTTAAAATATCCTTCTTTTTGACACAATGTGATGAAATGTTAGTTAGAACACACAGAATCATCGGAATAGAGGAAGAGCGATACAGCTATAACATTGAGTATACATTCTGAAGTTAAGAACTGAGGCAGTCAAGTGGCATTTTTCAGTCTAATAGAAGAACAAACCTCCATAGCAACATCTATGTTGAAGATTATACTGGAAGGACATTAACAAACTCACAAAAAATGTACACACAAATACAAAAGATTTCACGAAAATAGTTGTAAATTCATAAGCAAATACTAAAAATGTCTTGCAAGTGGTTGTAAAAGCTTGGATAAGAGGAGGAAATCGTATGGATATTCTAGGACATGACTAGCTGCACACTTCCAGGTTGCACAGGCTAGGAGCAGGATGAGGGCAAGCCACACAATCAGTGTATCTGCTTCATTTGTTGTGATGTTCTTGTGGAGGCTGCTCTCCCCAGCAGAGGGTGTGCCAGTTGTCTGCTTATAGTCCAAAGTTCTCTGGGAGGCACAGATGGTCTGCATTTGGCTGGTAACCAAAGGGTTGGTGGTTCTAATGACCCAGTGGTACTGCAGAAGATCAGGGCTGGCGATTGGCTTCCATAAAGCTTACAGCCAATCTTACTCTTCAGCCCAGTGAATCTCTCCAAATGAACATCTCAACAAATAAACCAAAGACTTACAGTCTTATAAGTGTGAGCTCTCTGCTCTAAGCCTCATTCAGACATAAAACACCACTTTCTGTGGCTAGACCTAAACTTGGGCTGAAATGAGAACAGGGCTGTCCTGCCACTGGCAGTCTAGGCAGGTCCCTAACACTTACATGCTGCACTGATGGACTGCTTATAGGATTTTTGGGATGTCCCATAAAGGCTCAGTCTTGCAATGTATCTATTCCATGGGCAAGGCTCTGTCCAACTCTCAGTGTTCCATGTGGTGCTAGGCTTAATGGGACAGGCCTTGGTACTAATTGGTTATGTTGTGTAAGATCTGGTCTCTGTTTATCTCCCCAACCACATCAAATGCACCTCTTCCCCCATCCCTGCACATTACACTCCAGCCATGTTACTCTTGGTTTAACTCCTCAGTCATGTCCAGCTTTTTCCAACCTCTGGACCTTTTCACATGATATTGCCTTGAGTATCATAAGGAGCTATGGTGATAGTCATATGATAGTTCATTGAATGTCATAACTTTTTGGACAGCTTACACTAGTGGTTTTCTCTTAATTGTAGTAAATATGTAAGTTATGAAACACTTGCCATTTCAACAATCTTTACAAATGTAGTTCAATGGAATTAATCATGTTCACCATTGGGCTCAACCATTCCTGACTTTTTCCATCACCCTTAACAGAAGTCAGTATCTTCTAAACTACAGTGTTTTTTTTTGAAGTGCGAGGAAGTGTTCTTCCTTTTTAGATTATAAACTTATAAGGATAGAACCATGTTTGTCTTGTTCACCATTGTACTTGTCAAATATTAGGCATTCAATAAATAAACTGAATAAATTCTTGAGAGTTTTCTTCAATTTCCACTCTTTCAATATGCGAGGGCTGAAGGGTCAGTGCCAAGTAGGCAATGCATAGCTGCATTGTCTATCCCAGCATGGCTGAGCAGTGAGATGGATTGAAGATGTAAAACCAAATGAGAAACCGAAGAAAGATAACCAATGAAAGAAGGAGTTAGACATGCAATGTTCAAGGTGATTCCTGAACCAAAATACAGCCTGCTAGTATCAGCTTCCATGGATGGCAGGCACGCTAGGGATGGGTGCTTGCAAAGGCATGGCAGGAGGAAAACAAGCATCACATTAATTAAGGTAAACTGTCCCCAAGAAGTAGAAACTTATTTTGTTTCAAACTGTGTTGAAACAGAAGGTGTTGAGAATAGTAGAAGTACATTCTGACACTGACAGTTATGAAACGTGTTTATCGACCCATTAACAACTATTATGATCCATGACATAAAAAATATTATGTCCTGTAGAAGCTTGAAAGCTAAAAAGTTAACCTGTAGTATTTTGTTTCCAGAATGGAGTGTATTAGAAACACCTCCTGCTGAGTTCTGTTGCTCTCAGGAAGACGTGGTGGACTAGATGCTTAGCATTGCTACTAGTAAAGAGCTTGCTCTTTTTCTTCTTGTTGTGTGCCATTGAGTTGATTCAGTAACCCCAGGTGACAGAATAGAACTGCCCTATAGGGTTTTCTTGGCTGTAATCTTCATGAAAGTAGATAACCAGGTCTTTCTCCTGCAGAACTGCTGAGTGGGTTCCAATCGCCAATACTTAGGTTCACAGCCAAGTGCTTAACATTGCACCACTAGGACTCCTTAGTAAAGAGCTTAGACTTGTCTGTTTTAGAGTATTTTGGTGCAGGATGGAGGATTCACTTCTTCAGAGGCCCTTCCTATAAGGATCTATTTTAATGTCTCTGGAGGTGCTTAGGAAAGCAATGTTTAAGTGGAAATTTCACACTGGCAGAAAGAACCGGTGCTCACCATACCTTCCTTTCTCTCTTCCTTTATGTGCACATTAAAACTAACCAACAAACAAAAAGAACAGTTACCGTCAAGTTGACATTGGTTCATGGTACCCCATGTGAATCAGAGTAGAACGGAGCTCCATGTGGTTTTCAATGGTTGTTGTTCCACAGTAGATCACCAGGTCTTTCCTTCAGTGCACCTCTGTGTGGACTCAAACCATCGACCTTTGGTTAGCAGTTGAGTGCATTCGCTGTTTGCACCACCCAGAAACTTTCTGCGGAACACAGCTAAATGCCATTTTCCCAGAGCTTTTGTGTTTAGGTGGAGCCATGTAACATGGTGTGGGCAGAGGGAGGGAGACCATTTCCTGGAACGGCCCATAAAAATCTTCTGTGCATGATCTTCCATTGGCCTGCTATGTGAATGAGAAACAAACTAGTATCCTAGTAAGTCACAGGGATTTAGGGATGTTTGTGACAGCTGTTAGCCTTCTCTGACTAATGCAGCCATTGTTCCAGGAGACAAGAGCTAAAATCAAGTGTTCTTCCCAAATATCTGATAGTTCATAAGGCATGTTTCATGGCCTTGAATACAGAAACACACAGCAACATGTACACCCAGATTATATTTACAAGCAGAGAATAGTTTAGCTTAAGTTGGTGCTATGGGTTAAGTTGTGTCCCTCAACGAGTTTAGCTGAAGTCCTAGCCCCTATGCCTGTAAATATGACACCATATGGAAATAGAGGTTTTCTTCTGTTATGTTATTACGGGCAAACCAGAGTAAGATGGATCCTAAACCTAATCACTTTTGAATGGTATTTTATAAAAAGACCAAGATAGACATAGTCACACATATGGGGGAAGACAGATGCCAAGAAATGCCAAGGAACTCCCCAGGCTACTGACAAGGAAGGGCTTTCCTTAGACTGATACCTTAATTTGGAGTTCTTCTAGCCTTTAAAACTGTGAGGTAAAACTGTGGCTTTTATAGAGTCATTCACTTGTGGTATTTTTTTTTTTGTTTTGTTACAGCAGTACTAGGTAACTAAGACAGTGAGTAAAATGGGGCAGCTCACACTGGACACTGTCAAGTAATAACCAGTGGTTTTGTGTGTCAAAAAATTAGTTTGACATTGTTCCACCTCCTACTTTGGTGAGTAGTGACTGTGATCTTAAAAGTTAGCAAGCTGCTATCTAGATGCAATGATGGGTCTCTCCTCGTCCAGAGCAAAGAAGAATGAAGAAAACCAAAATTAATGGAAACAATCAGTCCTAGTGACTGGTACACCATCCGATCTGCAACCTATACAACTATGAGACCAGAAGAACTAGATGGTGTCCGGCTACCACTGTCATCCACTTGGAAGGGATGTAGGAGATCCTGGATAGAGAGGGAGAACAATGTGGAACAAAACTCAAAATCATTTGGAGACAAAAAAAAAAAAAAAGAAGGTGGAGACCAGGTTTGCTTGTCCAATAAAGCCTGGTGGAACCACTGAGACTATGACCCCTAGCTGCCCTTCAGGTCTGGAATTGAACCCACACCTGTGGTTTCCAGCCAAACAATGTACAGGCATGTGAGTTAAACATTTACCTCAAGTAGACACACGCCCTGGAGAGAACAATCATGGGAGAAGGAAGGGCTGCTTATGCACAGGGAGACAGCTCAGGGTGCAGGAGAATATGGAGGGATGGTGGAAGAGGTAACTATGGGGAAGAAGTGGGAGGGGAGCTGTTGCATTGTGATAAACTGTGGTTAATGACATGAGACAAAGTATATGTGAACTGCTGTATGGCAAGTGAATTTGCTCTGTAAATCTTCACCCAAATCACAACAAACAAACAAACAAATAAATAAATTAGTTTGATTAAAATGTGTACATTTCATAGTTTTTAGTTATAATCTAGTTTAGAGAGACTGATCCTCCTCAAAATGTCCTTTGGTCAATTCATGTACTTGTATATATAAAAATATGAAGTTATATTGAATCTAAGGGTAAGTGGTGGTAGGAGGACTGGTAATAGACAAGCCTCTCATCCCAGTGCAAAAGTATCAACGCTAAGGCAGAGGAAAGCAAACCTGCTAGATTGTCTTAGTCTGAAAGCGCCATGGGAATTTGTTCACCATCACAGCAACACATAAACCACACTGACAGATGGGTGGGGCTGCTCATGTAGTACCTTTGCTGGGAATCGAACCCAGCTCTCCACGTGGAAGGCAAGAATCCCACCACCGAAGCACCACTTCCTCCCTGGTGATTGAATAACACCACAGAAGTGCCCCACTGTGGGGCTAGGGGACTAGGCTTATATATCCTTGAATCATTTTGTCATTGGCTATAGGCCACGCCCAGGGGGAGGGGCTATAACCTCCCAGACTTCCTGTCATCTAAGGGCAATTTCTCAGAGAATGGTGTAGATGTGGGTTCAACACTCAGCACAAGCTGGAGAAGAGGTACACCAGCCTTGTTAAGGAGATCTGGGTCATCACCCAAACCAGAATAAAAAATTTAAAAAAAAATTAGTATAGGGAATTAAATTTTGTAGTGTGAGTTGTACAATAAGCATATTATTTGATTTAACTTCTTTCAGGTTAAAATGTCACGCAAAAATTTAAATCTTCCATACGTCTCTGTAATAGTTTATTTTTAAAAATAAAATGTTCATGATTTGATGACTAGCAATCCTATATCCACAAAAATGACTTGAATTTCTTAAAGAAAGAATTTGTTGGCCTGTTTCCTTATAATTACTGGCCACTTATTCCTTGATTAATGGCTTACATGTTGATCCATAATTTGTAGTTTGCTTTTTACTTCCAAATCATTCTACCCCAAATAAAAGATTTTGTCAAAAAAAAAAAAAAAAAAAGAGCGAGTGAGAGATAGGCCAGGTGCCAACAGTTCCATTTTAGTTAAAGTGATCTGAGGAGATCAAGTCCTAGGTCTATGATTCTTGATGTGTTAGTTTGCTGATCCATTCACTCATTCATGCATTCACTTATGCCTTCCTTCAGGACGTGTTTATTGAATGCCTGGTGGTGCGAATGGTTAACACACTTGCCTGCTAAACAAAAGGCTGGCAGTTTGAGTCCAGCCAGAGGTGCCTTGGAAGATAAGCCTGGTGATCCTAAAAATCAGCCCCTGAAAACCATGACACACATGGCGTCTCCATGAGTTAGAATGGACTCAGCAGCAACTGAGGTGGAATTATGTGGGAGATACTGCACTATTAGACACTGGCATAAACAGCGAAATAGGAAGATGGGGTCCTTGACCTTAAGGGGTTGATTCCTCTATTGAGGGAAGTACCTGTGTCACTATTACAGTCTAGTTTGCTGTGTGCACTTTGACAATCATCAGCTGAACTACATCCACTCAGATAAAGATTTAACAATTTAAACAGAGTGGGCCATTTTGCCCAACATCTACTCACTGAAAGTATCCTCTAACTAGGTAGGAGCTGGGAGATGTATGACAGAGGCGAAACAGCTCTTTTCCCAGTCAAAATCGAGCCTAACTTTCGCATTAAATGTGACTCCCCTGAAATGAATCATTTTTCTGTTTTTGTTGTTTGTTTTCTGTTTTTCAGTTTAAACTTGCAGGTTAGTTTTGGGAAGTGAAAACACAGATTGTGAATGGAAGAGTACACATTGCTGGACATTCCTGAGTGGGTTCCATGCTAGTGGCTGAATGCGAAATTAAAGCTGGACCTATCCTACTCGATTTCCATAGATACTCATGAACCCCGGAACAATGTAAATTTGACCTACATTTTTGGTAAGTGCAACTGATGAGGAGCAGCTTGAATTCTGGAGAGTAGACAGGCTTCGGGCAAGAGAAATGCTGATTTCTATAAGAGATGACTTATAAGTAGGCCCTCTTAGGTTTGTTTCAAAGGAGCCCTGGTGGCACTGTGGTTAAGTGCTTGGCTGCTAACTGAAAGGTCAGTGGTTCAACCAGCCACTTGAAGGGAGAAAGATGTGACAGTCTGTTTCTGTAGAGATTTACAGCCTTAAAAACCCTAGAGGGGCAATTCTACCCTGGCCTACGAGGTCACTATGCAGCAACTCAATGGCAAATGGGTAATGGAGGTTTGTTCTGGCCCAGACTAGTTTGCTGATTCTGGGTCCTTGGCTTCTGTTTTCCACAGTGGGTGAGAACTCAGTCTTTATATTGATTGGTTAGAGGCAAGCTTGAATCAGCTGATGTGCAGCCATGGCAGTATTGAGTTGTTGAGTTGTATTTGTGGCTTACCTCGAAATGAAAGCTTTTATTGGATTATTGTGAGGATGGGTAATGAAAGCAAGTACTCATCGAAGTTATTGATGGCTCTGTGTTTGGAATCAGTAACTAGGGTACATGTGGGTAGTTGCTCTGCTAGATTTAGCCATAAAATATGAATGAGAATTAATTGGGGAAATGCTTGTTAATAGATCATCATAATGCATTCTTTCCTTGTCTAGTGGAGAAAATTTTGGCCCTTGAAAAGGAATTTAGAGAGATCAATATTCTGTTTGAAGTATATTTTTATATAAAAAAAAAAATCCATCAGGGTCATAGAAACTATGGAGTTATATGACATCTACTGACAGTGAGGAGTATCACAATTCAGACTGTGCTGAGAGATTATCTCCTCCGCCTATAATAAATATCTGTAACAAATATCCACATGTGGAAATATTGTGGCTCCAGCCCATGAAACTGGAAACCTAGTGCCTGACATTCCATATTCAGTTCTTACTCTTGTGGAGGATTGGCTGGGAAGTGGTTAGATCCAGGAGCCAGTGTTCGATTTAACTTCTTTCAGGTTGAAGAATGATGCCAGGAGCCTGCCTCAAGCCCTGCCAGGGAGCAGTTTCCAGGAGATTTGTGGGCTGTCTTGTACACAGGAGCAAAACACATCACTGTCTTCCTACCAGAAGGGTGCTGCTAGCTTTCCCAAGGAAGAAATCTAGTATAACTCAGAGAAAGGCCCAGATCTGCTGTATCAAGGCAGAGAAAATGAAATTCCCAAGATAGGAAAGGGATTAAGGTTCTTGCTATATCAATTATCTGTTGCCACACCATGCTGCATAACAACCACCACAAACCTCACTGGCATATAATAATAAACATTTAGTTTTGCTCATGCATCTATGGGCTGTCCGGATGGTACTATTCATCTGAGCCAAGCTTGGCTGACCTCAGTTGGGTGCACGCATGTGTTTGTGGTCAGCTGGCAGGTCAGTTGGGGGCTGGATGTGTCTAAGATGGCCTTAGCTGGATGACTTGGCTCTGCTCTAAATTCCCATGGTAGAGTCCGGAATCCAAGACAACAAGAAATCCTCCAGACCCATTGAGTCTTTGGCTGGAAACTGGTAGACCGTCTTCACCTTCCCTTGATTCTATTGGCTGAAGCAAGTCATGAGGGTGATCCAGATTCAAGGGGGCAAGAAGAGCTGCAAAAATCACACACTGAAGGTATGTATTCAAGAAAGTGTGGAAAACTGGTGCCATTTTTTGCAATCAATTTACCAGGCCCACAGTTTGCATAATTTTGACCTTCCTTAAGAACCTGATTGTCTAGAGACTGAAATGCCCCAACCATCAGAACTGGTACAGCCAGTTCCTGGGTTCAGTGATGGACAGTCACCACAGAGACGAAACAAGAAATGTGTTGGATAAATACAAGTGAATAGGGTAAACCTCCCTAACAAGGTACTTAGCACAGTAGGTCTTCAAGAATGCCATGTTTATTTCCTTTCCCACAGTGGACTCATCCAACTGTGCAGAGACTAAGATTCAAGAACATCAGCTTTGCTGTTGCTAGGTGCCATCAGAACAGTTCTGGCTCATAGCCATCCCATGTACAACAGAATGAAAGACTGCCTGGTCCTGTGGCTTCCTCACAATCCTTGCTGTGCTTGAGCCCATCGTTGCAGCCACTGTGTCAATCCAGCTCATTGAGGGTCTTCCCCTTTTTTCCTTACCCTCTATTTTACCTTCTCCAGGGACTGGTCCTTTATGACAACATGACCAAAGTACGAGAGACTAAGTTCAGCCATTGTCACTTCTAAGGAGCATTCTGGTTGTACTTCCTCTAGGACAGATTTGTTCATTTTTGTTGCAGTCCATGATACATTCAATATTCTTCACCAACACCACAATTCAAATGTATCAGTTCTTCTGCAGAAGAATTAGCCTTAATAAGACTAATTAAAAGTTAAAAATTGTCTAATCACTAAACCCTGACATCCTTGAGAGCCTTTAATATCTGCATCCCATGTACATATATTTTCACAAAAAGACATATTATTTTAAAGGGATGGCCTGAGAAGCTTCCTTTGTGGTAATGGACCAATTCTACACCTTGACTGTAGTGGGGCCACATGAAGTGATCCATGTGATAACACTGCACAAAATGATACACACACATACATAAAGGAGAGCATGTAAAACCCAGTAAATTTTGAGTAAGTTCTATAGATTGTGCTAATGTCAGTGTCTTGGTTTTGATATTGTACAATAATTATGTAAGATGTTACCATTGGAGGAAGCTAAGTGAAGGGTACAAGGGACTTCTCTGTACTATTTTGCCATTTCCTTTGAGGGTATAACCAAATTCACTGCTGTCTAGTTGGATCTGACTCATAGTGACCCCTCCGTGGGTTTCTGAGGCAGTGTCACTATGGAAGTAGATTGCCCCATCTTCCTTCTGAGGAGTGGCTGGTGGGTTTGAACAACCAGCCTCTGGTTAGCAATCAAATGCCTTAGGCACTACAAGAGCTCCTTTTGAGGGTATAATTGTCTCCAAATGAAAACTTAAATATAGATATATGTATGTATGTATTGGCATTTGTGGTAGCTAAGGCCTTGCGTCAACTTGGCTGGACCTAGTCTTGAGTGGCTGAGCTGCTATATAGTTGTTCCCCAGGATGAGACTGGTAATCAACTCCATGGTAGAATCTACTGGAGCAGTTGAGTTGTGCCTTAGGGTTGTGGTCTGCTTCCAGTATGTAAGCAGAAGCATTGAGAAAGGTCTTTACAGCTTTACTGACACACTTGGACCCTGCATGTAGCCAAGTCTTTATCTCAATGACCTGCCATGTTGTCTGTCAATCTTGTGACTGTTAATGAACTTGAGTTAGTGTTCTGCCATGCAGTTTGATAATTTTGGGACAGTGCCATTTTATTTGTTGACCTTGAGTTTGTTAGCCTCAGTAGTCAGGAAGCTGCCTGAGTGAGATGCCTCCAGCTCCAGTGGGCCAGGAGCAAGAGGCAGAGCTGAAGCCCAAGGTCAAGGGGCTTTCACCCAGCTCCTAGATCTTGGCACTTTGAACTTGGACTTCTAGCTTCCTGAGCTGTTTGCTAAGACCTCCCATTTGTGATATTTTCTGTTAGAGCAACACTGGGCAAAACACACAGGTTTCCCAGTGTGTTGGTTCACAATCCCAAGGTGCACTGAGAGAGAGAACAGGGCAGCAGTTGTATCACCTTTTCTTATCTTGCCTCCAAAGTCATGCAGCATCACATCCACTGCATTTTATTTATTGGAAGTGAGTTACTAAGGTTGATACGTATTCAAGGAAGGAGAATTAGGCTCCAACTTTTGTGAGAGGAATGAAGGATTTGTGAACATTTTAAAACACAAAACAGTATCATTATCTGTATTACCTATTATGTAACATTATCTATTATCAATGTACTCTTACTAGTAACTGCTGGTGGCATAGTGCCTAAAGCACTTGACTGCTAACCAGAAAGCTGGCAGTTCAAACCCACCAGCCACTCCTCAGAACGAAGATGGGGCAATCTACTTCCACAGTGATACTGCCTCAGAAACCCAAGGAGGGGTCGCTATGAGTCAGGTCTGACTTGATGGCACATAACAACAATAACAACAACAGCCTACTATTTGCATATCTTTCCTTCCCACTTAAGCTTCTTGAGGACAGGAACCCAATTTTGCTTACTGTTGTGCCTTCAGGTCTAGCCTGGCATACAGCAAAAATTATCAAATTATTCAATCAGTATCTGGATGTGTGAATGATCAAGTCCCCATTTTTGAGGAATTTAAGGGTTGGCTGAATTAGTTAAGATCACTTGCCCAGATTCACACTATTAGTTAGTAATGGTTTCAGAGTTTCATGACTCTACTTTTCTACACCGTCCAGGAAGTGACCACACTAGGAAGGCAGGAAAGTGACACGATGTCACAAGACCATCTATTTAACTGGAACAAGGGCCCATCTTGTCTCATTGTGGCAAAAGATGCTGTAGGAAACAAGAGTTGGACCATAATCATCTCGAACCCGTTGCTGTCGAGCCGACTCTGACTTATGGTGACACCATGCGTGTCAGAGTAGAATGGAGGGTTGTCAATGGCACATTTTCCAGAAGCCGGTCACCAGGCTATTATCTGGGCTGCCTGTGGGGGGTCTGGGACCCCCAAACTTTCAGTTGGGAGCCAAGTATGTTAACCCTTTGCACCACCTAGGGACTCTTTTGTCTATTTGGGATGGGGCTCTCCATCTCTGGGATGGAACAGAGTTGCTTCCTGGAAGAGCCCCTCCAGGAAAACCCTTACCAAACCAAACCAACCAACTAAACATGTCTGAAAATGAATCCTGCTATAGGTTGACAGCAATCAAAAGATCCAGGCGGGCCAGATGCAATAACAGCATAAAACCCTCTGTACTTGGAATCCTCCCTTGTTGTCGTTGGTATGGGCCATCAAGTCTCACCCTACTCATATTGACCCCGCCTTGAGTTTCCGAGGTGGTATCACTACGGAAGTCAATTGCCCAACCTTCCTTCCGAGGAGTGGCTTGTGGGTTTGAACCACCAGCCTTCTGGTTAGCAGTCAAGTGCCTTAGGCGCTATGCTACCAGAGCTCCCATTCCATATAGTTTGTAAACATTTTGGACATGGAAAAGGATATGTGAGTGTACATTTGTGTGTGTGAGTGTGTGTGTGCTTAGTGGACTTTGGAGAAGGAAGGGAAGCAGAGAAAGGAAAATTCAAGCATCCTTCATTTGACTCTTGGCTTGGAAATAGAATTTTCTCAGCTTCAGATAATGTATCCTGTATCCACACTTTATATACTTTCAAATAGGAATAAATATACACTCTGTATTGACCTTAGTCAAATAAAAGAGAACAATTGAATTGTAATTTTTATAATAAGTGTATCGAGCACTTACTATGCACATGTCAATTTTCCAAAATCTATTTATTTAATTTAATATCCATAGCAACCCTAATGAGGGGTAGGGACTCTCATTAGTTTTACTTGAAGATGAGGTAACTGAGACACAGAGAGGTTCAGTAAACTCACCTAGGAGCAGAAAGGTCATAGGTGACACAGCAAATATTTGTATTCAAGCAACTGACCCCAGAACTCGCCTTTCTCACCACTCTCTAAAGACTTGACAGGGTCACCAGGCTTACTTTCTTGTGTAGGTTTGCAGCCTAGGTGAAACTGCTATTAACTTATATACCAGTTGCGATCCTCTCAGACAGCCTTGGCTTTCTCAGCAAGGATTATGGTCCTAACTCCTCAGAGACTGGAGAGCGAGCCAGCAGGCGGAACCTATGTTGCTTTGCACAAAGTTGAGGAAGGGCTGCTGGGCTTGTTTCCATTATTCTCTTTCTGCCTTGTCATGTTGCGGTGCAGTATCCGGCAGTGTGATGGTGTGATGTGAGAAGGCCCACGTTCTCAATGTCATGGCTGCCAAATGCTCCACCCTTAGATGTTAAATCATCAGAAAGTGACTGTGTGACTGAGAGAGAACTCTCCTCTATGCAGGTTCTGAGACTGACACTGATCCAAAGGCAGCTGTGAGCAGCTATTTTGGATTTGATGCAAATGTGAATCACAGTCTGTCAGGCCCTCTCTGATTGTGATTGACATATTTACTGTTGACTGTGCAAGGTAAGCCCTGCAATCCTTTTTAGATATGTGGCCCTTTGCCTCAAGACAACATGCAGAGTGAGAATGGAATGTGGGATTTTGTTCTAGACACACATCTTCTTGGGCATTTTTTATTTTTAATCCTCTTGAGAATTCCTCAGGCTCCTCTTGACTGATAGATAGCACAGGAGTCTTGTCATTTAAACATGTAAATCTTCTGGCAACTGGCACATGTGTTGTTTAAGATCTTGAGTGTTAGGACTCTCCAAAGCTATTGTTTCCTTGTACCACCATGATGCTTTGTAAGTGTGGGTTTTTCATTGACCAATGGCTGATGCCTGACCAGAGCTGATAAGAAAAAAGGGCACCAATTAGAAGTCACGTTCCTGATCTCATGATAGAAAAGGCTGGTATGGGGAGGTTTTTTCAACCTAGTGTTCTGGCTAATCTAAGAGTTTCCAAGAATGCATTCCTCAGGACACTTGGTTTTCAGGATGCTAATGAGAACAAAAACAAAACTCTGTAGTTGAATATGACTGGAAAGTTCATTCTATGATATCTCACCTTGGAATTTCTCAGTACATAATAAAGTTGCAAGAAGCCCAGCAAAAGTATTTGTATACCTTCAACCACATCAACCAAAGCAACTGATTGTGGAATACTTTCCAATAGCACTTATGTATATCTTTTTTAACACCTATTAACGCTGCGTAGGACACGTTTTAAAGAACTCTGGTGGCGCAGTGGTTAAGGTATTCAGCTACTAACCAAAAGGTTGGCAGTTCAAACCCACCAGCTGCTGATGCTCAGTTAGCAAAGGCTAACTGAGAGGATCTGAACTGGTATCTACATTGATAGCTATTTCACCTAGACTGCAGAGATAGTCTGCTTCTATAAAGATTTAGAGCCTTGGAACCCTATGGGACAGTTCTATGTTGTCCTATAGGGTCACTATGAGTCAAAATCAACTAGATGGCAGTGGGTTTGGTTTTGGTGGTTTAAGATATCTTTTGGAAAATCTCAAATAGGCAAAAGGCTCTTGCTCCATGAAGCACAGTTCCTCAAATGTGACCCAGTAATGTTCACTGTGGAAAGGCAGGAGAAGAATGCGAGGCTTGCCTGGTAAATGCAGGCCAGAGACCTTCTGAGCAAGCAAGGGAGAAGCTGCTGATTTAAAAGCCAGAATTTACTGTGTGAGGCTCAGCTCCAGTCTCTCCTGTTCTATACCATTTTGGAGACCTCACCTCAGAGTAACCTCTATTGCTTCTTTTTATCACTGTGTGGCAGTGTAGGGAGTTGCCTCACTTCCTGAGGGATAAGAACCAGGATTAGAACAAATGTGGTTCCTACAAGCTGGAGGTCAGACATACCTCCACACTCCAACTTCTTCACCATTTCTGACACTAGCCATTCCTCCCATGACCCTCTACTTCTCTGCTGGGTGGGTTAATTTGGTGCAATGACCACACAGAACTCAGAGACCATACTCACAGTTATGTGGTTTATTAGGGAAGTAACAAGCTAGAAATTGGGATCGAGACCAACTTGGAAATAACAGGAAGAAACTCAGGCTCAGGATCAGGAAGCACATAGGTGAGGTCTGGAGGACTCCCCTGAAGTAGAGAGTGCATCCCTCCCATCTTCAGTGCAGGACCGCTCTCCCAGCACCTCTTGCACACAGGCAGGCTCTTCTCTTGGTCACGCAAACAGGCAGCCTCCTCTCTCAACTGCGCCTACCTCCTCTTGGCTGTGCATGCTTCCTCTTGGCCACAGGGCCCCTTCCAGCCCTTTCACCACCAACTCTGCCACTGGGCCCCTTCTGGGCTCCTCACTATCTTCAGTGTTACAACCCTTGATCCAGTGTGTGGATCCTCACACACTTAGGAGGTTCCTCACCTTTTCTATCACTGCTTCTGCTTCTACTCTCTTCTCTCTTCTTGACTTTAAAAATCCTCTGTGGGGCTGGTGGCTTCTATAAGCAAACTCCTTTCAATTTCAAGGCATGGCCCTCCCAGTAGGACCACAAACTGATAAATTTCCTGGTATAATGCAAGTCACTCAGTTTGCATAGTAACTTTAATAATCCCTGCAAGGTGTGTGAAACAGACCAATCACAGTACAAATTGCAGCCCAGAGCTAGACAAAAAATATCAAGTCATCAAGTTATTTACAACTTACCCAGGAAATGTCAATCAACCTGCATAAGAGTAACAATCCCTCCAGGGAAGGAAACAACCTGGGAGTCCCTCTCTCAAGTTACTTCTCCAAAGAACTAGAACAAAGGTAACTTCTAAGGGTTTAGGGGGAAAAGTCTCCCAAGCTGTTTTTCCAAGGAACCTAAGCAAAATGCCACTTAAAGGAACTCATTTCATCATCTACTCATTGGTTACTTGACTACACTACCAGAAAAAAATCTACTGTCTTCAAATCAATTCTGACTCATGGCTCCCCCATGTGACACTGAGTAGAACTATTCCATAGAGTTTTCTTGGCTGTAATCTTCACGGGAAAAGATTGCTAGGCTTTTCTTTCATGGAGCCACTGAGTGGATTTGAACTGCTAATCTTCAGGTTAGCAGCCAATTGCAAACTACTTTTGCCTTTTACTGAATCTTATGAACATGAAGAATAATCGTTTGAAGAGACTGAAAATGACAAAGTTTAGCCCCTATGTTTTAACTGATTGAGAACCAGAGTAGATATTTTAAGCTACATTTTTATATGCACAGATCACTTCACAATGTTCACATGAACGTTTTTGTTCATGCATGGAATTACATGGTAAAATGGTTTGAACTTTGTGAGCACTCATGATATCGATTACCCAAATTACTGTTCAGAAAAGTTTTACCAGCTGATATTTCTACTAGCTCTGTATGAAAGTGACTCTCTTATTGTACACTGACCTGTAGTATGTGGTTCAAATCCAACCGCCTCTCCTTGGAAGGAAGGTTGGGCAATCTACTTCCTAGTGATACTGCCTCGGAAACTGAAGGAGGGGTCGGTATGAGTAGGATCCGACTCCATGGCAGTGAGTGTTGAGTAGATAGATGATCATCAGTTCTTGAGAACAAAGCAGACAAACAGGCTCCCAACACACACTAGAAGCTGTGACCTTCCAACCCCTGAGTGACTGCGGTGTAGTAAATTACTTAGTGTGGCTTTTTTACCCATAAGTCTTTGTAAACTCCAAGGTGGGATTTTCTACGAGCAACTGAGGAGCTCCTGATTGCTGAAGTTGTCCACCTGGAGTATTTCTGTTGGGCGTGGCAGAAAACAATGTTCTGGGAGGTGCCCACTCTCTCTCAGGTGCTTAGAGTTCTGATGCTATGATTGGCTGGTTTGACCACTCTGCCGGGCTCAAAAGGAGGTCTCCTAGAGGCAGAACTCTCTCTCTGACTGCTGGTTGAGGAAGACGTGCTGCTGAAAGAG
>NW_006921760.1:3502661-3503618 GCF_000298275.1 Orycteropus afer afer
TTGGTATTCCAAGAACAGAAGAACATTTCAGCCTCCAAGGCATCTCACTAGGAAAGAAGGTCCGAGAGCAACAGGAGGGAGCCAGCAACATTCTCCTGAGTCCACGTGCAGAACCAGTGGAGAAGCTGCCACCCCATCAGCGCTGAAATGACAGATGAGCCTGAGCAGCTGCTGGGCAGCCTCTTCTTGTAGGAAACCTTGAAAGAGGCCTTGCCTTTCCCTCATTGTGGACGTGGGTAGCACATCACTTCCCCTTGCTTTCTCCAGAGGCCTGGCAGGATGTCTATGCCAGAAGTGTGTGAAACTTCAGAAAAACAAAAGGTGAAATGATTTAGGATGCTGATACGTTCTCCTTTGGCTGCTGGGTATTAATAGTAGTAATTACTTCATGGGGTTGTCATGAAGATTAAATGAGTTATTAAACAGAAGATGATTAGAAGAACCCCATGTGACCCAGTAAATGCCAGTTCTGTTAGTAGTAGTAGACTTGTTAGTATTTGAGAGATCAAAAGCATGGGAGAGATTGGGCTACAGTTTACCCAAGGAAGCAGCTGGACAGCTGATCTACTTTTTATCTGGTTGGTGTGAAGACATCTGTCACAGTTTTCCAGGAGGTCGTCTGTGCTGGAGGAAATGGGTCACTGTGCACAATGCCCTCTAAATGAAGTCCAGAGAGATGATCAAAACCTAATCCATTCCAAAGCAACAACAAACAAACCACTTGTTGCTGATTTCATGGCAACCCCATGTGTGTCAGGGAGAACTGTCCTCATAGGGTTTTCCAACAGCTGATTTTTGGAAGCAGGTCTTCGGGGCTTTTTCCCAAGGTACCTCTGGGTGTGTTCAAACCTCCAACCTTTTGGTTAGCAGCTGAGCATGTTAACTTTTTGCAGCACTCACTAACACATTAGAAGTTGGATGTTGACTACAGAATCATTGGATGCTGAAGTAGGAGTA
>NW_006921760.1:3506250-3515743 GCF_000298275.1 Orycteropus afer afer
AAGGGACAGAAAATTACATGGCTTTTAGGAGCTACGTCAAACATGCAATATTTTAAGACTAACAGATTTAAACAGCATAATTTTGCCTTCATAAGTAATTTACTTAGAATCAAATTATTAAAATAGGAACACAAATATACTAGATATTACTCTTTAATTAGATTTTCATTTTACAATATGCTTTCATCAATGGGGCACTTCAAAATGTTTAAATCTGACAGAAACACATTTTTTAGGAGTGTGTCATTGGAAATTAAAAAGCATTGGAAACATTCCTGTCCTTCATACAATGTGGAGGTGGGTAATATTACCATAAAAACCTTTATTCTGTTCTTCTGTAGAGTTCTTTCTGAATATTGCCAATCAAGTCTATTTTTCTTTAGACAAGACTTTCAAAAAAAGTTAGATTTACATCTATCATTTGTTGCTAAGTAAAACATGTGCCCACTTTCAATCCTCATGTTCATTCATATCTTCTGAACTTTTCTCTGAAGTGGTTGGCTTCTGGGTAACTTAAGAGTTAGACTGACACACACCAGAAAAAAAAAAAAAAACCTACAAGAAATTCACTGTCAATTCTGACTCATAGTAGCACTGTAAGGAGAGAGTAGAACTACCACATAGGGTTTCCAAGGCTGTAAATCTTTATGGAAGAAGATGATCCAATCTTTCGTCCATAGAGCTGCTAGTGGGTTCAAACTGTGGACCTTTTGGTTAGCAACCCAATGCTTTACCACAGTACCACCAGAGCTCCTCTGACACATACAGAGAGTAGGAAATGCTGTCTCCTAACAACACACACTCGGTGGTCTCAATAGTGAATTAACCTGCTTTAGGAGTTAGTACAGGAATCAGACTATCCCTAGAATATTATAATTTGGGGAAAAATTAGTCACTTAGTGTGTGAGAGCTGGAGTCTGTTTGCCAAATGTCTCCTCTTGTCAAAGATTAGTGGAACAACCCCTCTGGGAAAAGATAGCAGACAAAGCACGGAAGGGAAGACCAAGACTCAGGAATAGTGATTGTTTCAAAACTGGGGCTCTGAAGAGGTGAATGAAACTCTCATATGCAAATAAGCCAGTTACATCCTAGGAACAGGGTTGGATCCAGGACCTTCTAATATGTGATTCTAGAGGTTTGGTGTTTTTCCCACCCATGCATGTCCTCCTCCCCCTGCCATAGCTCTGCATTCATTCATTTATTCATCAAATACTACCATGCGCCAGATAAAGTTCCAGGTGCTAGGAATACAGCAGTTTCTTGTCACTGTGGTTTGCTTCTTCTCTTTATTTTAATGTGGACAAAGCTCATGGAATTTACATTCTAGAAAGAAAGACAACAAATAAGAAATCTATAATGCTGAGCTATGGTATGAAGGAAAATAAGCAAGGTAAGGAATGAATACCTATTTGAAACTGGGGGCCAGGGAAAGGCTTTCTGATGGGTGACATTTGAGCAGAGAAGGATGGGAGGAAATAAACAGACATGCAGCAATCTGAGGGAAGACCATTCCAGGCAGAAGGAAAAGGGAGGGCAAAAGCCTGGAGGCAGATTCCCACCCGGTCCCTGCCAGGATCGTCAGAGCGGAGTGTGCAAGAGAGAATGTGTAGGAGCCAAGATCAGACAAGAAGCAGGAAGCAGAGCACGTGGGGCCTTGAGGGCAGGGAGAGGATGGCTTCTGTTCTGAGATGAGACGTCTCACTTCTGATTTTCAATAAGATCATTTCGTCCAAGATGAATGCTCAAATGTTGGTTCCTTAAATGTTCCCAAAGGGATGCTTTGTCAGAGCCAAAAAGGAGAAAAGAAAGAGGAGCATTGTTTACAGGAGAGGTGATGCTTCCATGTCTTCAAATTTTAAATGAACATAATCCCTACACTAAAGGGGCCTGCTTTAAAGTACAATAGCATGGTGATCTAACAATTCCTCTTGCTGAGGGAATGGAAAAGGAGGAGGAGTCGAGACAGAGAATTCAAAATCATCATGCCTTTGGGTCTGGCTTTGGAACACCTGAGAAAACTACTGAGATGCAGTGAATACAAAAATTAATTTGTGTTCATTGCTGGGCAGTGAAATAAAGAGGATAGAAGCCCAGAGACGACGTAGAAAAACCACTCAGTATTAAAAACTGACCTGAAATGGTCCACAAAGGACATATCCATGTGTGAATAGCAGGTAACTGAAACACAGTGATAGTTAAGACAGAATTTGAGACTGAACAACCTCTTGGACTTATGATGTGATTGAAGAAGAAAAACTTACCTTGACCTCCTACAGTAGGCAAGTGTCTAACAAATTCTTCATCAATATCATTACGGAGCAGCCAACACAGCAGTGTTTTAGCCATTTCCTCTCCATTACTCTAGAAGTTTTAGAAATGGAGTCTCTAGATGGCTGATGAGAAACAACTTGGTTTTAACATCCTGCAATCCTCCCCATACTATTCCCTTGATGGTATTATGGCACCCTTGAGTCTCTGAGGCACTAGTGTGTGCAATCCCAGTACATGGAGACTTCAACTATCATCACTCCCAATCCTGAAACACAGTCAGAGTTTTTGATACAGTCTACCAAGTGGCACGTGCCTGCTCTCTGGGATTGGAATACCCATCTCAGGGTCTTGTCTTGGCATTTGCTGATTGTACTTGAATTTGTCTTGATTTCCTCATCATCAAATAAGGAGGAATTACAGGGTACTGGGAGAGTTCAATGTAAACACAGACACACACAGATCCTGGCACAGAGTTTCTCAATTCATAGCTATTAGTACTATTTAAGGAGCTCTGGTGACACAGTGAGTAAAGCAACTAGTTGTTAACCAGAAGGTTGGCAGTTCAAACCCACCAGCTGCTCCACGGGAGGAAAATGAGGCAATCTACTTCCCTAAAGATTTATAGCCTTGGAAACACTATGGGGGTCACTATGAGTCAGAATCGACTCCATGGAAGTGGGTTTTAGTACTACTTAGATTCCCTAAGGGAGCTCTGGTGGCATAATGCCTAAGGCATTTCACTGCTAACCAGAGGCTGGCAGTTCAAACCCACTCCTCAGAAGGAAGACTGGGCAATCTACTTCTGTAGAGATACTGTCTCGGAAATCCAGGGAGGGGTTGCTGTGAGTTAGAATTGACTCCATAGCAGTGAGACTTTGAGAAGTGGTGCAAAAGGGATCCTGTGGCATAGTGGTTAAATGCTCAGCTGCTGACAGAAAGGTTTGGTTGTTTGAACCCACCAGCCCCTCCTGGTGGGAGAAAGATGTGTCAGTTTGCTTCTGTACACATTACATCCTTGGAAACCAGCAGCAGATTTGGTTTCCTGTTAAGTAGTGCAAATGGTTAATATGCTTGGTTGCTAACAGCAGTGTTATAGGTTCAAGTCCACCCAAAGGCACCATGGAAGAAAGAACTAGTGATGTACTTCCAAAAAGTCAGCCCTGAAAACCCTGCTCTGACACAGTGGGATCGCCATGAGTTAGAGTCAACTTGATGGCAGCTGGGTTATTAGAGACACTGTCGTAAAGTTTTCTTCCTTCTTCCTTCCTTTTATCTTTCTTTTCTTCCTTTCATTCTCTCTCTTCTTTTTCTTCTTGATTATTTTTTTCTTATTTTCATCATTAATCATCATCAATATTACATTTCTACAAACAGACTATAGACCCTCTTGCTTTTGGTAAGTATGTGACATGGTGATGATTGGAAAGGAGATGGCGTCCATGTCAAAACTTCACAAGGTAATACAAATGCTGGATATGACTTCTCATAACAAGCCCTCAACTAGAAATCAGATGGTGGAGAAGTTGGGGAGTGGTGGTGAAAAAAGAAGAAGGAGGGGAAAGATGGAAAGAGAAGGGGGTGAGGAAGAGCCACATAAACTCTTCAGGGTGACATACTCGCAACACAAACAACATAAACATGCAAGTATTTCCCATAGTGCTTCACCATTTCATGGTAGAGAGGATTTATTCTTGATTATAAGCACTATTCTGGTTGATAACACGAAGATGTGAATAAGTGCTTCAGGAAGGCCTTCTTTTGTATGAAGGAGGCTTGTAGAGGCCACTGGAAAAGCAAGGGATGTAAAAATGGAGTGATATGTGGAGCAAGAGAAGATTGGAAGCTCTCATGGAAATGGGATGAGTAGATGGATCCAGTATCAGCTAGTGAGATGCATCTGAAGTTGATTAAAAAAAAAAAAAGACCATTAACTCATTTGAACAAAGTCCACCACCCTTTTGGGATGCAGCCAGGGATGGCTGAACCGGTAAGCATGATACACGACTGCTTACAGTAAGCAATGTATGCATGGGCTTAATTGTGTTTACTCACTAATCTGTAGTGCACAATTTCACATGAGTTTCGCCACAGGATGTGGTGGAAAACAGGTGAAAGCGTGCACTGCAGGTTAGTAAGTAAGGACAAGGAAGCGTGTGTGTACTTTGCTCATTGGTTAATCCACCCCTGGGTGCAGCTGCGTCACATCACCATAACGGGTTACTGTATGTCAGGCAACATGCCATGCACTTTCTGGGGATGCCTCATTTTTTTTTCTCACAGTAGCCTCTGCCGTAGGTGCTACCATTATCTCTGTTTCTCATGTGGGGAAAGTGCAGGTGTGTGACTTCCTCAGGATCATCCAACTGAAAGAGTCTCAGAGTGGAGTTGGAATCCAGGCAGTCTGACTCCTGACTCTGTTCTCTTAGACACTATACTGTCTCCTGCATATAAAGAAACTCCCCAAATTGGCAAATGGTCAAAAATCCCAAACCAAATTCACTGCCATTGAGTAGATTCCAGCTCCTAGCAACCCTATAAGACAGAGTACAACTGTCCTATAGTGTTTCCAACATTGTAGATCCTTTAAGGAAGTAGGCTGCCTTATCTTACTCCTGTGGAATGACAAGTGAGTTCAATCTTTTGGTTAGGAGCCCAATACTTTAACCACAGTGCTACGAGAATTCCTAAAAGGTCAAAAAAGAGACACATTTTTTGAATGGTGATTTTAAAGTGCTGGTTGTTACTGATAATACTGAAGAATCCCTGTTTGGGTTTTCTGGTGACTCCAGGCACTACAGAGAGGGCAGTTTTCATCTGAGTGAGAGTATGGGTCTGAAACCTAGAAGCCTACAGACTGAGCTTGGGGCTGATATGGGGATGAGCAAGCTGGATGGAGAGTGAAGAGGGACGGACGGTCAGGACTGACTCAGGGTAGCACAGTGGGCTCTGAGGAGCTTCAGCAACATGGGCTCTCCTCGTGTCCTTGCTAGAAGCCTGTGTCCTTTGACCTCACAACAATAAAAGAGTTTGAGTTCTGTCCCATCTAACCATGCAAATGTGCAAACTGCTAATCCCTTCAAGGTCTCAGATTCCAATTCTATAAAATGGGTGATAGAATAACTATGGATGAGTTTAAAAAAACAAACAAACAAACAAACTCACTGCCATCCAGTCAATTCTGGCTCATAGTGACCCCCACTGGATTTCTGAAGCTGTAGATCTTTACAGAAGTAGATTGCCTCATCTTCCTTCCGTGGAGTGGCTGGTGGGTTTGAACCACTGACCTTCTGGTTAGCAGTCAAATGCCTTATCCACTACACCACCAGAACTCCTATGGATGAGATTAGTGTTATTAAATATTATCCTTTGGAAGCCACTGACAGACAAAGGGATGAAGGGACATGAAGAATGGAAAAAGTTGTGTTTCAACTTTCCCCACACCCATCCTGCTTCACCCAGACAGCTCTCTCACACAAATTAGGTGTTTAATCTACAGGGTGATACTTGGTCTGAAGAAAGGGCTTCAAGGCTCTGGTGATCTCAAAGATGCCCTCCACCTCTTATTTCCTGTTTCTCTTTTTCATGATGTGACATGAGAGTATGTTGTGCTGAAGTCATGATAAAAAAAGGCCCAGACATAAGTAAATAGGAAAAGTGAGTATGTCAAGAATGTGCGCATCTTGGTTAGGAAGTGGTACTAGAAAAGTTTACTGCCTCTGGAGGGGTCTCTCTCAAATGCAGAATTGACCCTTCCTGCCTCAATTTGGGGGCAGAATAGAGTTAAAAGCACTTGTTTTGTGTTAAAACTGTGGTTGTTGTTGTTAGGTGCTGTCAAGTTGATTTCGACTCAGAGCAACCCCAGAGTAGAACTGTTCAAATGGTTTTCTAGGCTGGAATCTTTATGAAAGGAGCTCTGGTGGTGCAATGGTTAAGCCACTTGGCTGCTAACCAAGGGTTGGCTGTTCCAACTCAGACCCCATCAGCTGCTCTGTTGGGAGAAAGATGAGGTAGTCTGTTTCCGTAAAGATTCACAGCCTTGGAAACCTTACAGGGGTGTCTGTGAGTTGGAATCAACTTGATGGCAGTGGGTTTGATTAGATTTGGAATCTTTATGGGAACAGGTCTCTAGGTCGTTTGTCCCATGAAGCCACTGTGTAGGTTCGAACTGTCAAAAGTTTAAGCTAGCAGCCAGCAGTTAAAGAAGTGGTCTGCAATTAAAATTTAAAAGTTATCATTATAGACACTATGATAAAAACAGTTACACACTGAACAGGGTGGTTCACTGTCATTTAACCATCAGGCTGCACTGGAGAAATAGTTACTCCAACATCCAGCTATCATTATCTCTAATTGCTATCAGAGGTTATGGTATAGCACAATGTTGTCATAAATGGATCTTTATTGATGAAATTGCTGGTATTCAAGATATGTGGCTCGGCTAGAAATGTTATAAATATTGGAGAAATGCTTCCTGTACTTGCTCAGAGCACCAAAATCCAGGGAAGCCAGCGGTGTGTGTACAGGCAGACCTTGTTTTATAGTGCTTCACAGATACTGCATTTGAAGATCTGTAGCAACCCTGTGTCGAGCAAGTCTATCAGGGCCATTTTTCCAACAGCATGTGCTCACTTCATGTCTCTATGTCACAGTTTGGTGATTCTCACAGTATTTTGAGCTTTTTCATAAAGTGATTACACACTTAATAGACTACCAAACCAAAAAACCAAATCCACTGCCATTGAGTCGATTCCGACTCATAGTGACCCCCATAGGGTTTCCAAGGTTGTAAGTCATTATGCAAGTAGGTCAGCTCATGTGCCTCCTGCAGGTGGTGAGTTTGAACTGCTGACCTTCTAGTTAGCAGCCAAATGCCTTACCCACTGTGTCATCACAGCTCCTTTAATAGAATATTGTGCAGTGTAAACATAATTTTTATATGCACTGGGAAACCAAAACGTTCATGTGACTCACCTTATTGTGATATTTGCTTTATAGTGGTGGTTTGGACTCGAACCTGCAGTGTCTCCACGGTATGCATGTGCTCTTGAGAGTGTGCTTGGAGATTAATTCTGAAACTGTCCGTTACCTAGTCACTGATTCTGAAGTTGTCTGAGTCATCCTCTAAGATTAACTAAACAAGGTCACACTTGGGCTTCTGCAAAGGTGTGATCAGGGCAATTAAGAGAACAAAGACTTTAGACATCCTCTAATTTACAGAAGCAATTGTGTGATTATTTTGTTCCTCTGCTAATAAACATTCACATGAGTGGCAGGATTTGATTGGAAGCCTGCTTCCAACAGAACCTGGTAGCAAAGTGTTTGAGGTAGAAACTGACAGCTTTGCTATTCAAAGAATGGTGCATGGAGTAGCAATATTGGCATCATCTGGGAGTTGGTTAGACAACAGATTGGGCACCCCCCCAGACCTACTGCATCAGAACCTGCATCTTAATGGGATCTCCAGGTGATTCATGCATACACAAAGTTTGAGCAGCACCTCACACACTTCACCTACCTCTAACTTTCAGTAGTTATTGATACCAGAAAGAATCTAATAACTGTTGTGCAGAAACAGAAAGCAGGAATAGAATTTCCAAGGAATTTATGCTGTGGTACTTTTGGGAGGAGCTGCAGAAAAAAAAAAGGGAGAGAGAAGCAGGGATGGAATGTAAAGCTTAGCAAACCAAAAAAACCAAACTCACTGCTATGGAGTTGAATCGGACTCATAGCGACCCCTCCTTGAGTTTCTGAGGTGGTATCACTATGGAAGTAGATTGCCTGGCCTTCCTTCTGAGGAGTGGCTGGTAGGTTTGAACCACCAGTCTTCTGGTTAACGGTCACATGCCTTAGGCACTATGCCACCAGAGCTCCTGTAAAGCTTAGCAGAGGTTGCTAAGTTAGCGGAGCTAACTCACTTACAACTCCTTAAAAGGGTCCACGGCAAATTGCTTTTCTATGTATTTCTAGTTGTGTATTCCTTTCATGGATTATTATTAGGCAACATATAATTTCCCAAATCCATTAGAATAATAACGATGTGCTTGGGAGATCCAAGCCAAGGCTCTGAAAATATGTTGATGAATTCAGTTGGAGTGATAGCCTTGGAAAGCTGACAACTACAGCTTTGCAATAGTTCTGTTAGCTGAACATTGGGCTGCTATAAGCTTTGCAACTTGGTGACAGACAAGTGAGTTGAGAATTGGGGTATTTGTTTAATAGAGTTGTATTTTTCTGGCGAGACACAGGTCCTGACAAGTGGGGGGGAGTGGTGATGGGGATAGGGGGCTTAGAACCCCCAGATGAGCACAGTGAGCTGCTTTTCTGGGATGTGCCCTTAGTTGAATGATGTTCAAGGTTTTGTCTAGAAGACCAGCTTCTTTAGATTTTCTTGGAGTACATTTCTAAAATGCCAAATCTTGGGCCCTGATGCAAATCTACTAAATAAAAATCCTGGCCACAGAATGAGAGCTTGTTTCACAGAAGACCCGTATGATTTGTCCATTAAAACTGTAGACCTATAATTCCTCAATGAGGTGATGGTGGGTAGTTGCTCGTTCTCCATTTCTAGTGGGGATAGAACGAAATGTGCTTTATCTGTTTCAAGAAAAATTAGAGAGTGCTGATAGTGACAGTGGCATTCAGATGCTTATATGATGTGTGGTGGTTAAGTTTGTGTGTCAAGTTGGCTGGCCTTGGCTGAGTGGCTGGGCAGTTGGATGTAGTATTCCCCATGATGAGACTGGTAATCAACTCCATGGTGGAATCTACTGTGGGCAGCTGAGTAGCTGCCCTAGGGATGTAGTCTGCTTCCTGTATATAAGGAGAAACCTTGGGGAATGGTCTCCAGCACATGGCATGCTTGGACCCTGCATATAGCTGTGTCATTGTTCAGCAGCCTGCCATGCTCTGCTGACCTTGGGACTTACAGTGGACTTGAATAATGGCCTGCCATGTGGTTTGGTAACATTGGGACTTTGCCAATTTAATTGTCGACCTTGGGCTTGTAAGCCTTAGCAACCAGTAGCTAGCTGCCTGAGTGAAGAGATGCCTCTAGCTTCAGTGGGCCGGTAGCAAGAGGCAGAGCTGAAGCCCAAGGTCGAGGGGCTTTCACACAGTCCCTAGAGCATGGCACTTTGAATTCAGACTTCCAGCCTCCCAAACTATAAGAGAATGAACTTCTGTTTGTTAAGGCCATCCCATTTGTGGTATATTCTTGTCAGAG
>NW_006921760.1:3536428-3538559 GCF_000298275.1 Orycteropus afer afer
TTCTCCCATGGAGAAGCCGGTTTCAAACCACCAACCTTTCCATTAGCAGCTGATCATGTAACCACTGTGGCAACAGGGCTCCTTAAGACGATTTATCATCCATTTAATGCAGTAAGGCAAAAATGAAGAAGGAGCTGGAGCTCTTACTGTTCCCTCTCTTAGCACTTACACCATTAGATTTTAAAGGTTCACATACATGTCTTTCCCTACTAGACGGACAGTCCTTGAAAGCTGGGACCATGTCTTAATTACTTCTGTACTCTTAGCACATACTATATGACCTGGCACATAACATAAATGTTTCTTGAATCAAGCTGATTTAAAAGGAAAAATATGAAGGTTCAGAATCTTGGGCCAAAATCAGAGTTTTAAATGATAAAAAGTTTTGTATATGCACTTTCAGATTTCTCAAAAGGCTAAGAGTTGAGGAATAAATTTTATAATTCATCAAAAATTTTATAGACTTTTTTTATAGAAGAATTTCATTATAATTACAGAAGTCATACAGTAGTATTTTTTGTAGTCAGAACTTGGACAAGAGGTAGGGCCTTCCAGGTCCGGCTGGAAAAGCTCTTCCTGAGAAGAAGCCAACTCTCATTGGAGGATATTCTCCTCTGAGATACCAGCTCTTCTAGGTGGACTATAAAGGACTTACTGCAGACCAACTAATAGTCTACTTACGTATAAAGATATTTCATTTAAAACTCCCGAATTTTAAGTGAAATGTTTCCAAAATGCCAAAAAGCATCACTGCCATCGAGTTGATTTCGACTCATAGCGACACCCACTGGGTTTCCAAGGCTACTGTAAATCTTTACAGAAGTAGATTGCCCCATCTTCCATGGTCTTCCTTCCATGGAACGGCTGGTGGGTTTGAACTACCAACCTCTGGCTAGCAATCAAATGCCTCAGGCACTGCACAACCAGAGCTCCCTGTTTTCAAAGTGCACTGATCATTATTTCGGGGTGTATGTAAAAATTTGTAGCCATCAGAGATGGATTCCTTCATGGCCTAAAGGAGTAGCAAATAAGCATGTGACTTCAATTTGTGTCATCCTCCAATCATTAGTTCTTCTCTTTTTAGAGACAGATCATTTCAACTCAAATCCAACATCTGAAGAACAAGATAAAGATAATTTCCACCTACTTTCACCAATGTACAAATTAACTATTTTCTCATTATACACTGGTTTGGAACACAAATTAAATTGTAGAAAACTGAGCTGAAATCGTAACTCACATCTTTAATTTTAACTAATTTGTACCACAAATTGACCACATTTGATATTTGTCTGAAAAAAAAAACTTAAATCTTTAATGTTCTTCTAAAAAAAAATGAAATTAGCAGACTACCCATTGATCAAATTTAAAAATTTATTTACAAAACTAAATTATTTTGCTTTTATAAAACAACTTCTCAGTTCATAAAAATTAACCCAAACCCAAACCCTATCGTATATTACAATAATCTGTCTTAGAATCAACATTATAAAACTATTAAATGAATGTTGTAATGCAAAACCACAATGTAAAAACAGCAACTTAATTCTAGTGACTGGAAAGAAAGCAGATAAACACTCTTCTTCAGAAGGAAAAAATACTCATGGCAACAAAAGGTACAGCATGTATAAAGCAGGAAATTTAAATATCAGTCTAGTTCCTCATTGCCAACATGGCATTTATATCCCAGATGAGATTTCGTAATTGATCCATAATTTGCTTCAGCTGTTGATTCTTCTGTTTGAGTTTCTGTAGAAAGAAAAGAATTTATCAAAAAATGTTTTGTGAAATACAGACCATGAAGTCAGAGGATTAAAATGTCTTAAGTTAGGACTCTAAAGAGCCAGACAGAAATTAAGGCAAATATTTCCTTAAGACAGGGAGCCTTAACCCTTGCTGGCCCTGATTCTCTGAAATGAATACTGAATTCAAATTCAGCCCTCAGAGGGCTACAGCTGTCTGCCAATTTCCCTTCACCCGGCTCCCCACTACCACCAACACATTCAAGAAAAGAAGCTAAACATTTATTTGCTATAAAACTGAAGCACATAGATTTTACAAGAGATACAAAAAAAACCCTCCAAACTCACTGTCATCAAGTTGATTCCAACTTATAGTGACCCCCTTTGGG
>NW_006921760.1:3538979-3540491 GCF_000298275.1 Orycteropus afer afer
TACAGTACCCAGCACAATCATCCTCCCAGTTAAAATCTGCTGAATGTCTAAATACACACAGCACGTTCCTTTTCGTCTCTATAGCAATCTGGGTTTCTACTAGACCAAGGTTGTACACGTTTTTCCCAAAGCATCCTTTCTTCAAGTCCTATGTAGCAAAAGCCTGCTTAGGTAAAATAATATAAATTCAATGACGAATATAAGAACTCCTCATCAATATGTTCACTGCTAATAATTATTATTAAACAGCCTTTTAGAAACTTTGTATGTAGAGATAATATATTTAATTACATAATTTTAAAGATACTACATTAAAACACTTGGAGCTCTGGTAGCATAGTGCCTAAGGAACTTGACTGCTAACCAGAAGGCTGGTGGTTCAAACCCACCAGCCACTCCTCAGAAGTGAGGTTGGGCAATCTACTTCCATAATGATACTGCCTCGGCAACCCAAGAAGGGGTCGCTGTGAGTCAAGGCTGACTCGACGGCACATAACACCACCACCACCACCACATTGAAACTCCAGAGAAATTAGTATATGTTCATTGTAAAGAGACCTAATATTTTTAATTTTATTAAAGAGCTAACTAAGGTTAAGGAAGTTGCTTATATTATCTCTATCTGAAGACGAAGAACTGATGCATTTGAACTGTGGTGTCGGCTAATACTGAAAACACCACGGACTGACAGAGGAACAAACAAATCTGTCTTGGAAGAAGTACAGACAGAATGTCCCTTGGAAACAAAATGGCCACACTGTGTCTCACGTACTTTGGCCATGTGGTCAGAAGGGACCGGTTAGAGAGGGCTGTCATATTTGGTAAAGTAGAGGGTTAGTGAAAAAGGGAAGACCCTCAAGGAGATGGACTGACACACAGACTGCACCGATGGGCTCAAGTACAGCAAGGATGGTGAGGATGGCGCATGACCGAGTAGGGTTTCACTCTGTTGCACACGGGTCGCTGTGAGTCAGAACTGACTCGATGGCACCTAACAACAAACATAGTATCTATTAAGCAAAGGGCTAGGCCTTTTAAGGTAAGAAAATAGAAACAGTGCTCGTCTTGAAAAAATTCATCAAGTAGGAGGAAGACAGTGCTCAAATGACTGAATACAACCTGCTAAGGCAGATTAAAAAACAACATCAACAAAAAAAAACCAGCCTTCTGGTTAGCAGTCAAATGCCTTAGGCTCTACGCCACCAGAGCTCCTTGCTAAGGCAGGTGGCACTGGAAAAACAGAAGACACTGTGGGACTGTAAAAGATGGAGAGACTGCCGCTGACTGGTAAGATCAGGAAGTAAGGAAAATACTTCTGCTTTGGGTCTAGAAAAGTTGGTGGTGAGCAAGACAAGTAGAAGGATGGCGTGGTAGTAGGGGGTCATGTTGTTGTTGTTGTTATGTGCCGTCGAGTCGGCCCTGACTCATAGTGACCCCTCCTTGGGTTTCCGAGGCAGTATCACTACGGAAGTAGGATTGCCCAACCTTCCTTCCGAGGAGTGGCTGGTGGGT
>NW_006921760.1:3542366-3554817 GCF_000298275.1 Orycteropus afer afer
ACTATCAACAGCAAAGAAGCTGACAGTCATGCTTATTAGTGGTTAGATTGTAAATAAATTTTCATGACACGGTATAAGGTTTAATATATACAGTTTTGCCACTGATTGATTTTAACAGAGGTTGACAGCTGCTATTTTCAAAATCCATCAGCTGTGCCTAATTTGTGACATTAACAGGTGAATGTGTTAGTAGAGGAGATACTTTAAAAAATACATTTATGCTAAGTCAGAGCATGTAATTTAATATTCATGTAAGTGCTGTGACACTTAATCACAATGTTTAATTTCTGAATGCCTGGACCCAATTGTGGATCAACCTGTAGAAGTTAGCCACATTCCACTTTTAACTTCATTTTACCAACAACAGAATAGTTTTAAGCAAAATAAAACTCATTCTGATGTCCCTAAAGCACATAAAAATGTTCTATCTTTGAGTAATAGGACTTGTGGATTCTAGGACATATAAAGAGAAAACAAAAAGTATTTAAATGGGCCCAAAATCTTGACCATTAAAACTGGGCCATTTTGTCATCTGGTAATTTACATTCAAATACTGACAATTATGTGCTCCAAAGTTTCATAGCACTATGGTAGCCACTGGTGTTACCTACCAGAAAGACCATATATACGAAATGGTAAACATACCACTCAATATATTGTTCTGTACAATTCCAGGCACACAATGATACGATATTATTTTGAAAATGATTGAGTGAGGGTCAGCTGAAGGATACATAAAAATACTTACTGTGCAGCTTACTTAGAATAAAAAGAGAATATGCATTGTAACAAAATTCTGGATATTTTTAATTGATATGCCAAGAATATAATTTCATTACTGAACATATGGATCTATATGGAGCTCTGGTGCTGCAGTGTTTAAAGCATTTAGCTGTGAATGAAAAGGTCAGTAGTTCGAACCCACCAGCCACTCTGTGGGAGGTAGATGAAGCATTCTGCGTCCATAAAGATTTACAGTGTTGGAAATTGTATGAAGAGTTCTACTCTGTCCTTTAGGGTCACTATGAGTCACAAAACTTGAAATCTTCTATTTGAAATCTTCTGTTCAACTTTTATCTTGTCATTTCTTCCATTTGCTTTAGCTATTCTCCATTCAAGGGGAAGTTTCAGTCTCTTCTGACATCCATTTTGGTCTTTTCTTCCTTTCCTGTCTTTTTTATGGCCTTCTGCTTTCTTCATGGATGATGTTCTTGATGTCATCCCACAATTCCTCTGGTTTTCAGTCATTGTATTCAATGCATCAAACCTATTCTAAATGGTCTCTAAATTCAGGAGGGATATTATCAAGGTCATATTTTGGTTCTTGTGGACTTGTTTTAATAGTCTTCAACTTCCATTTGCATATAAGCAGTTAATGGTCTGTTCCTAGCCTTGTTTTGGTTGAAATAGTGAGCTTCTCCATCACCTCTTGCACAGATATAGTCAATATGATTCCTGTGTACTCCATCTGGTGGAGTTCATGTGTATAGCTGCTGTTTGTGTTGTTGAAAAAAGGTATTTGCAATGAGTTAGTTGTTGGTCTTGCAAAAGTCTACGATGCGATCTCCAGCATTATTTCTATCTCTATGGCTAAATTTTCCAACTACCAGTGATTCTTCTTGGTTTCCAACTTTTGCATTCTAATCACCAGTGATAATCATCAGCACACTTTAATTGCATGTTTGGTCAATTTCAGACTACAGAGTTGGTAAAAATCAATTTTGTCATAGTAACCTTATATGCAACAGAACAAAATACTGCCTGGTCCTGTGCCAGCTTCATGATCTCTATATTCCTGAGCCCATCGCTGCAGCCAACATGTCAATCCATCTTTATGAGGTTGAGGGCCTTCCCAACTCTTTTGTTGACCCTCCACTTTACCAAGCATGACATACTTCTCCACAGAATGGTCCCTTCTGACAACATGACCAAAGTAGGTGAGATGAAGTCTGACCATTCTTGTTTACAAGGAGCATTCTGGCTGTACTTCTTCCAGGACAGATTTGTTAGCTCTTTTAGCAGTCCATGGTACTTTCAGCGTCCTTCGTCAACTCCATAACTCAAATGCATTGGTTACTGCTGTAACCAGTTTTAAATTATCTTCAGTAAGATTTTACTTGCATGTGATATCAATGATATTGTTTGATTATTTCCACATTTTGTGGGATCACCTTTCTTTGGAATGGGTACAAATATGGATCTCTTCCAGTCAGCTGGCCAGGTAGCTGTCTTCCAAATCTCTTGGCATAGCTGAGTGAGTGCCTCCAGCGCAGCATCCTTTTGTTGAAATATCTCAATGGGTATTCTGTCAATTCCTGGAGCCTTGTTTTTCGTCAATTCCTTCAGTGCAGCTTCGACTTCTTCCTTCAATACCACTGGTTTTTGATCATATGCCACTTCCTGAAATGGATGATCGTCTACCAATTCTTTTTGGTATAGTGACTCTGTGTATTCCACCCATTTTCTTTTGATGTTTCCTGCATCATTCAACATATTGCCCATGGAATCTTTCAATACTGCAATTCAAGGCTTAAATTTTTTCCTCAGTTCTTTCAGCTTGAGAAATGCAGAGTGTGTTCTTCTCTTTTGGTTTTCTAACTCTGCGTATTTGCACATTTCATTATAACTGGCTTGTCTTCTCAAGCTGCTCTTTGAAATCTTCTGTTCAGCTCTTTTATTCTGTCAATTTTTCCATTTGCTTTAGCTACACTCTGTTCAAAGGCAAGTTTCAGAGTCTTTTCTGACATACATTTTGTTTTTTTCTTCCTTTGCTGTCTTTTTAATGGCCTTTTGCTTTCTTCATGGATGATGTTCTTGATGCCATCCCACAATTCTTCTGTTTTTTGGTCACTGGTGTCCAACGCAGCAAATCTACTCTTTAGATGGTCTCTAAATTCAGGAGGAATGTATTCAAGGTCATAGTTTGGCTCTCGTGTACTTGTTTTAATTGTCTTCAACTTCAAGTTGAACTTCCATATGAGCAGTTGATGGTCTGTTCCACAATCAGCTACTGGCCTTGTTTTGGCTGAAGATATTGAACTTCTCCATTACCTCCTGCCACAGATACAGTCAATCTGATTCCTGTGTATTTCATCTGGTGAAGTCCACATATATAGCCACTGTTTATGTTGTTGAAAAAAGGTATTTGCAATGAATAAGTCATTGCTGTTGCAAAACTCTGTCATGCAATCTGCGTGTTATTTCTCTCACCAAGGCCATATTTCCCAACTACCAGTGATTCTTCATTTCCAATTTCTGGATTTCAATCACCAGTGATAATCAACACATCTTGATTGCATCAGACTGCAGAAGTTGGTAAAAATCTTCAATTTCCTCATGTTTGGCTTTGGTGGGTGGTGCGTAAATTTGAGGAATAGTGATATTAACTGAACAGCATTATACTTCAGGATAGACCTTGAAACATTCTTTGTGGTTATGAATGCCATGCCATTCCTCTTCAATTTGTCATTCCCAGCATAATAGATCATATGGTTGTTTGATTCAACATGGCCAAAATAGGTCCATTTCCGCTCACTAATGCCTAAGGCACTTGACTGCTAACCAGAAGGCTGGCGGTTCAAACCTATCAGCCACTCTGCGGAAGGAAGATGGGGCAATCTACTCCATAGTGATACTGCCTTGGAAACACAAGGAGGGGTTGCTATGAGTCAGGTCTGACTTGACGGCACATAACAAAAACAATAACACAACGCCTAGGATATCAATCTTTATGCGTTCCATTTCATTTTTGACAACTTTCAATTTTCCTAGATTCATACTTAATACATTCCATGTTTTGATTACTAATGGATATTTACAGCTGTTTCTTCTCATCTTGAGATATGCCACATCAGCAAATGGGAATCCCAAAAGCTTTACTCTATCCACATCATTAAGGCCGCCTCTACTCTGAGGAGACAACTCTTCTCCAGTTGTATTTTAAGTGCCTTCAGACCTGAGAGGCTCATCTTCTTGCACTATATTGCACAATGTTTCAGGGCTATTCAGAAAGTTTTCCAATTATGTATCAGACAGTGTTTCTCTGTTATTCCTAAGGTTTTCACTGGCCAATTCTTTGAGAAGTGGATGGCCTCTTCCTTCTTCCAAATCTGTCCTAGTCTGGAAGACTATCCACCCTGGGTAACCGTGCTGGCATTTGAAACACCAGTGGCATAGCCTCCAGCCTCACAGCAACACACAAGCCAGCACATGATGATAAACTGACTGACAAGTTCATCTCTGTCAGCTGTTCCAAACTGCTCCACTCCTGCTTCCTGGCCTGCCCTACCTGTTCTGGCCCTTCAAAAGCTGACTCCCGCCGCTTCCCAGCCTGCCCTACTGTTTTAGCTCTCTGAAAGCCAGCTGCCCTAGCTCTCAGGAAACAGGAGATTTACTCCTGGGAAATGGAACTGGAACAGCTCAGAATTCAGAGACATCAGCATGGTGGAAAACAGGAAGGAGGTGGAAGAATTGAAACAGGGAGACGAAAGGCAAGTGTTCCCCTGAACTGTGGGATGGCAGAACACTTCCACCATGAGGCATCCAGAAAGACGGGAGACCCCCACAGAGCGCACTGAAGAGCTTTCCCTGAAGAAAGTGCTAAGCCCTCAAGATATAACCTCAAAACCATCCCTGAAGAAAGTGGTCAGCCCTCAAGATATAACCTCAAAACCAAAAAACCTGACTAGCCCTGAAGAAAAACACCTCAAAAAACAAAAAACCTGACAGCTGGAGGTTCCCTGATCCCCCCAGTCAGCTTTCCAGTGTTAAAGATGAGCAGCTCACGTCCAAGCAGCAAACGCTCACTGGAACTCTGTAAGCTTCCACCAGGAAAGACAAAACTGCATGGACAAACACACAGATAAATGCTGTTTGATACAAACAAGACGATTAGGAGAGGCATGAAACCCTAAAACAACAGAAACGTAACAGATTTGGATAACAGAAGCTATAGCTACAAAACAAGAGCAAAATCCTAGTTTTTCTTTTTCTTTAAGAAAATAATAAAGTTCTTGGAAATTAAGACAAGAAACTCAAAAAATTTAACAAAAAGTATACATGGATTTCTTTAAGATAAATCTAAGAGGTCAAACATCTAAATAATAAGGCATTCTAGGAAGAAAATAACAAGAAAAATGATCAAAACCAAAGTCTTAAATTGAATTTTCTAGTTTAAATGGAATACTATGATTAACGAAAGAACAGCAACCAGACACATGATTTTGAAATATCAGAACACCAGGGATAAAGAGATCCTAAAAGCTTTCAGAAATAAAATACTGAACCTATCTCTTGTAAATTAGGGACACAGATTATCAACATGAAATGCATACTACAGGTAGCTCCTGACCTACAACAGAGTTCTGTCCCAACGACCCTGTAGTAAATCCATCTGACGTAAGTCAAGTATAGACAAATGAGTTCATTCCTAAGTCTGTCTTTAAGTCAACTTTGTACTAAGTTGGTACAGTTAGGTACAGTTTGTATCTAACATTAGCATATAGTATATAGTGTACCTTTCTATCACTAAAAAACACTCAAGAAATACTTTCAGATACACTAAAACATCTTTAACGTAATAACGCAGTAATAATAATACTAATGTCTGATGTGCATCGCAAAGTAGCATCTGCTTGTTATCATGAATTTTCAACGTAATAGGCTTTATGGGGCTTGGTTGTACTATGGTTGTACATAAGTTGGACATTCATAACCTGGGGGCTTCCTGTACCTCTTTTTCTTTTTTTTCCCCCCAGTTTTCATTATTATTGCTTCTTCTTATAAGTTTTATTATAAATTTGACTTTTATTTGTCTTCGGGGGTTGGAAACATTACATATAAATGAATGGTACTGTCAGCAAACGACACCCTGCCACACTGTATGCAGTACACATCATTAATGATAAGATGTATCCAAAAAAAAAGAGTCTTAAGTGTGGTTTGTTGTTAACTCAAATATGTCATAAACTGTAATGTCTACCTGTACTTTTTAATAAATGAATGTCTCAAATCACTGGACTGGGAAACATTATTTACTCTTCAAGATCTAAATTAAAAATCCCCAATCTCCTCCATTACCTAAGGTGAGTTAATCATTATTCAAGATCTAAATTAAAAATCCCCAATCACCTTAGCCATTTCCTAAGGTGAGTTAATCATTATGACAGTCACCCATTACTATCAAATTTGCTGTGAATATTCTTCTAATCTGTATTTTTAACAAAGTATTACAATGCTCTGTTTTACTTTGTAAAACCTATCCATTTTTCTTTTTTTAATTTTCTCTTGAGTTCTGAGATATATTTGTAATTTTCCAGTATTTTGTATTGCAGGTTTTATTTTCAACTCTGAAATTCACTGTGACATATGGTGTGATATAAAGGCTAGCTTAATTTCCCCCAGAAGTGTCTATTTCAAAGAATAATTTTCCACAAAATCCCTCCTGTGTCATATTAAATTCTTATATACAATAGGAAGGCTATTTCTGTGGCCATTATTTATTAACCTGTCCATTCTAGTGCCAGCATTACATACCTGATAGCTGTTTATTTATTAGAATTTTCTTTGGTATTCTTTTATACTTTCAAGGAAAAAAAATCCTATTTGGATGTGGACTGAAATTATATTAAAACCCTATTATTTTTTGTACTTTTAAGAAAACGTCCATGTTTTTCTGTTGTTATGAAATTAAAACTAGGAAATAATCAAGACTGGCATTTTTATGAGATTTATTGTCTCACTTAGAAACTTCATATATCCTCTTAATTATTCAAAACCTTTAAAGTATAGTTTAGACATCACTGAGATAATTAATTGCTACCTGCTTAATGTTTATTGTTGCAACTATTTTAATTAATTTAAAGTATTATAAGAGCACAGTATCTATGTTGTGTCATTCCTTTTATCAAGAGACTTTATCAAAATTCTGAAGCAAGAAAGGAAGTAGTGCATGAAGCAGGATGGAGTCCAGGGCTCTTGTTTTTTTCTCCCCCAAGTGGAGAGACTAGAACATGTTTAAATAATGAAGGAAGAAAACAGTGGGGAGAGAGGAAAAGGGATAAATAATGAAAAGAAAAGGCTGAAGACCCAGAGCACAGAAGCCGACGAACCACCTTCAGCAGCAGAGAGACACTGCCTCCCCCAAACGTCCTTAGACAGCCGAGAAGAAACCTCTTCCCCAATGTAACTGCTGAGATTGCGTACTAATGTGCAAACTGAACTATCTCACATACCTCAGGCAAAACCTCTTTAGCTGTGGTGGAGTAAGTGTTAATACACTGAAGAATCTACCAATTAGAATTAAGAATTGCAGGGAGGTGTGTGAGAGAGACAGAGAGGTTGTTTTATTCACTGTGTGCTATTCTGTTAGGTTTTAGTAGCCTTACTTCCTATGGTTCGTGAGCATTATCTGAGTATGATCTTCGGAACCTCTGGAAGGACTCAGCAGGAAATACATTCGAGTCTGGAGCTTTTTCTGAGGTGTGGCGGCGATTAGGGTAATGTTGTGATAATGATTTCTTAGATGTTGAGACACTCATGTTTCCTATTTGGACACTTATCAATTGCTGCTCCAAACACACTGTAAGCTAGAAGGTAGGACTCTGCCTGGAGAAGAGACAGCAAATGGGCTGTGACTGAGTGTCCAAGAGCTTTCCCGCGTGCATTTGATGTCTCTTCTGACCACTCAGCCGGCAATTCTGCTTTTCTTTTTAGTTTTGGGTTATATTCTAAATAGGTTAAGTTTGTCACGTAAAGAACTTCAGGTATTTCTGTAATTCAAGTTTTTGAGTTACATTAGATTCTCTTATAATTTTTATTGATAATTTTGAAATGTAAAATGTGCAGACAAATAACTCACTTTATTTACTTCGGCAATTTCTCGCCTCTCTTCACTAGCAAAACGTGGCGGGCCAGCCCGGTCGTCATTCTTTGAGCCATCTTCTTCCACATATGGGATAAGTTGCTGGGAGGTACAAACAACAGTTGAAAGTCAAAACTACGACACTAATTTTACAATTATTTTGGTACAAACAATGTATCAGATTAAGGTGAATTTTCATGCTTTTCTTTTAATGGTCTAAAACACATCTCAGTTCAGGTGATGGTTGGGAGCCACAGCCTTAGCGGTTTATCACTTCCATCTGCTCTCTTCCTTAGCTTTTCAATGGCTTCTCTTGCTAAACAGCCTTCATGACACTGGTTTCACAGCTAAGGAACAGCCGACACAGACTCATTAACTCAGCAAATACTGAATTGCCGGACACAGGGTGAGGCACGGAAAAGCCAACAATGCTAATAAGACAGGTTCCTTAGGGGTCAGAACCTAATGAATTTCTAGTCAAGTGAGGTAAGACACCACAGACAAGCTTTCCTTCATTTATACTAGAAAGAAAGGGACTTCCTGGATGTGCATTCTATAAATAACAATGTGCCAAGTGGAACCTGAGTGTCTGTGCAAACGTCTAGATACTGTCACTTCTTCTAATTGCTAAGAACAGTTTCCTAGGAGAAAAATATATATATATATAAACATGAAACTTCTAACGGAATTTAATTAAATGTCTCATGAAGTTTATTTGCTGAAGCCCCCAGGTACATGAAGGAGAGAATTCTAGCCTAAGGCACTTGACTGCTAACCAGAGGGCTGGCAGTTCAAACCCACCAGCCACTACTCGGAAGGAAGATGGGGCAATCTACTTCTGTAGTGATATCACCTCAGAAACCCGAGGAGGGTTTGCTATGAGTGGGGTCCAACTCGAGGGCACATAACAACAACATTAATTAACAGGAGACATTAACAACATTGATAAAACTGCTACAGACAACCCCCTGCCAGCACCAAAACAAAACAAAACAAAACAAAACTAGACTAATCATTATAAACCTGGAGGTCAGAATCTAAAAGAAGTTTTTAAAATGAAAATATAGTAATAATTCTGTGTATACTATATCACATTTTCACCTACTCTGGCCAAAGACCAAACTGAGAGAATTCAAAAGCTGGAACTACTGCTAAAATAGAGAAGGAAAAGAAAAAAAAAAAAAACCATGTCGTGAAACTATCTCCCATTTTACAATCACTGCCCCTACAGTGAAACTTGCCTCCACTGGAATGGGGTCCACCCCTCCGCAGTTCTCATTGCATTTGTCATAGACCAGTCTCAGCTTCCTGAAGAGGATAGAAAGTTGCCGAAGATGATCCTGGAGTTTTGCTAACCGGTCTTGGTATGTCCCAGTGTGGTAAGTGACACCATTAGGCAGCTTACCAGGCAAAACAGAATAAAAATGGAATGTAATGAAAATCAAGGTTTTCTGTAAGTACAAGCAAAGCCAGCAAACAGAAACAATCTCTATGCACTACATCAAAGCAAGCTATTCCTCATATTTAACCAAGTACAATTGTACGAATTTTTCTTAGGAGAGGATCCACAGTTTTCAAGAGATTCTCCAGTGGCTAAAGGATCTCTAATTATCAAAGAACTAGTTCTCTAAAACACATGCTTAGAAATACTCTTAGCAGTTGGTACTCATGGAGCTTCATCCTTCTGGATTAATGCTACAGTGGATGATTTAGACAAATTGTATACTTTAAAAGCTGTATTACTAAATAACTAGGAGATATGTTGTCCAGAACCTCCTGTTATGGCCACCTCTTCTTTTCAGCTCTGTGGAAATGCAGGTGCACGCTGCTGCTCTTTTTTCAGCCAATCATGATCTGCCCCAAGAGAGTCAGACAACAGAATCCACATCAGGAGGGGCACACAGAAATAACCACCACAGTCACTTACAAAGGAGTTCTGAACAGATGTCAGTTAGCCATTTGTAACAGACCAGTATTATGAAGTGGCTAACAGGAAGAGCTCTGGAAAAGTAATTTACTTCATCAATCTCCAAGCCTCGGTTTCCTTAACAGTAAAATATGGATAAAAATGCTGCTTACAACTAGCACAAAAGGAGAACAAGCACATAAACCATTCACGACTGGACCTGACCAAGGAAAATACAGCCAATGCTTCATAAATGTTAGCTATTATCTCTACTATACCTAACGCATTCAGGTTAGAAATAAAGACATATTTGTTGAATCCTGAAAGATCTTTTAACTGATACCTTTATCATTTTAGATACGACTTTATTATTTCTCAAATAATCATCACAGAATTAAACACTTTTTACAGATTCTATATTATATTTCACAGGAGCTCTGGTAGCATAGTGCCTAAGGCACTTGACTGCTCACCAGAAGGCTGGCGGTTCAAACCCACCAGCCACTCCTCGGAAGGAAGGTTGGGCAATCCTACTTCCGTAGTGATACTGCCTTGGAAACCCAAGGAGGGGTCGCTATGAGTCAGGGCTGACTCGACGGCAAACAACAACAACATATTATATTTCACACTGGCTTATTGATCTGGCCTTCAAGACTTCCACAAAACTTAGTTACTTTTATAATCAGGAGGAAAAAAAAAGGTAATAAACATTCTTTAGGGAACCCATAAGGAGTCCTGGTGGCACAGTGGTTAAATGCTTGCCTGCTAACCAAAGGGTTAGTGGTTCTAAACTGACCAACTGCTTTGCAGAAGAGAGATGTAGAAGAATGCTTCTGCAAACGAACTGTAAAAGGCAGTTCTACTGTGTCCCATAGGTCATTATGGTTCAAAATCGACTCGACAGCACAGGTTTGATTTGGCTTTAGGGGACCATAGAAATAAAGAGTTGTAAGCAACTGAAGACCTAGTTTCAACTTACCCAACCACTGACTAGCCTTGCAGAAATCACTTAACCTCTTGGAACCACAGCTTCCTAATCCATTAAACAAGAGTGACGTCCACATCAGGGCATGGCAAGATCAACACGTATTAAGAACAGGCTAGCAAAATGGTGCTGAAAACTGAATATCCAAATGCAAAACAACGAACTTGGATCCATACCTCTCACCACATTAAAAAAATAATATGGATCCCAGAACAAAATGTAAAACCTAAAACTTCTGAAACAATGTAGGAGGAAATCTTTGTGGCTTTGGATTTGGCAAAGATTTCTTAGGTGTGACACCAAAAGCAAAATCCATAAAGGAACAATTGATAAACTGGCTCCAACAAAATTAAAATGTGAAGAGAATGAAAAGACAAGCCACAGACTGAGAGAAAGTACTGGTAAAGCAAAAACATAGGTGCTAATAAGGATTAGTGAGGATGTGGAGAAATTAGAACACTCAGTCATAGCTGGTGGGTATATGAAATGGGGCATCCATTTGGAAACGTTTCTTAGAACTAACATTTACCATATGACCCAGGGAATCCACTCTCAGGTATCTATTTACCCTAGAGAAAAGCAATATATCTCCACACTAAAATTTGGAAGCAAATGTTCACAGCAGCAAAGAGTATTACTTATAATAGCCAAAGAGTAGAAGCTACTTCAATGTTATACAACAGATGAATGGATATACAAACTATGGTACATACATACACAGTGTAATACTGTTGTTGGGTGCCATGGAGTTGATTCCAACACACAGCAACCCCAAGTAACACAGCAGAAATGTCCCATGGTGTTTTCTAGGCGGTAATCGTTACGGAAGCAGATTGCCAGGTCTTCCTTCTGCAGAGCTGCTGGGCAGGCTGAAACCTTATAGTTAAGAATCAAGTGCTTGGGGATTTGTGCCCCAAGAGCTCTTTAATGTAATACTGTTGTTGCTGTGTGCCATCGAGTCGGACCCGACTCATGGTGACCCCTCCTTTGGTTTCCGAGGCAGTATCACTACAGAAGTAGATTGCCCAACCTTCCTTCTGAGGAGTGGCGGTGGGTTTGAACTGCTAGCCTTCTGGTTAGCAGTCAAGTGCCTCAGGTACTATGCTACCAGAGCTCCTAATGTAATACTACTCAGCAATAGAAGGAAACAAACTGTTGATTCATGGCTAGAGAAAGGAGTCAGAAAAAAGACCACATACAGTAAAACCTGTGAAAGCTGGAACCTGGGTAAGGCAGAAACCTGTTGAGAAGGAAAACGTGAATATTTTCCACTAATAGGGAACGACAGACAAATATAATACATCTGACAAAGGCAGGAAACTTGTGAGACCAGGAAAAACAAGGCAGTCTTACCAAGTTACAGCTCTCACAGGTTTCACTGGAGTACACAGTTCCATTTACAGAAAAACCTAGACAATGCAAACTAACCCATGCACTGAAAGCAGGTCAGTGGTTGCCTGCGGAAGGAAGATGGAGGTAAAGATTTCAAAGGGGCATGAGGAAACTTTATGGAGTGATGACAGATTCACTATCTTGTGGTTTCACAAAGGAACTCTGGTGGCACAGTGCTTTAGGGATTCAGCTGCTAATCAGAAGTTTCCAGTTCGAACCCACCAGTTGCTCTGTGTCCAATGAACAGCTTCACAATGGATGGAGAAAAGACTGAATTTGTCAAGGACTTCATATTACTTGGTTCTAC
>NW_006921760.1:3555115-3582726 GCF_000298275.1 Orycteropus afer afer
AAAAGACCTCTTTCAATTGCAAAGATATGTCTTTGAAGACTAAGGTGTGCCTAACCCAAGCCATGGTATTTTCAATCGCATCTTATGTATGTGAGAGCTGGACAACGAATAAGGAAGATGGAAGAAGCGTTCATGCTGTTGAGTTGTGGCATTGGAGAAGAATGCTAAGACTGCGACGGACTGCTAAAAGGACTAACAGATCTGTCCTGGAAGAAGTGGAGCCAGAATGCTCCCTGGAAGCAAGAATGGCCAGACTTCTCACCTATTTTGGTCATGCTGTCAGGGAAACCATTCCCTGGAGGACATCATGCTTGGTAAAGTGGAGGGTCAACGAATGGACGGCCTTCAATGAGATGGACTGACACAGTGGCTGCAATGATGGGCTCAGGTATAGCAGGGACCATGAGGCTGGCCCAGGGCTGGGCAGTTGTTTCGTTCTGCTGTGCACAGGGTCACTGTGAGTCAGAGATGCCTCAAAGGCACCTAACAACAACAGCTGCTCTGTGGGAAAATGAGGCAGTTCTACTCTGTCCTATAGGATCTCTGTGACTTGATGACAGTAGGTTTGGTTTGGTGGTAGGTTGTTTTTGTTACATAAATGAAATAATATCTCATTTCATCTCATATGCTCACCAGCTATGACTGAGTGTTCTAATCTTAATAAGACTGTTACATAAATGAAATAGATTAGTGTGAGGTGTGTCTTAAATGCAATCTCTTTTGCAGTAGAGAAAAATTAAACAAGCAAGTGAAAAAGCAGAGATAGAGGAAGCCTGATGCCAAGCCACAAGGAGATTTCCATGGAACCAAGAAACAAGGTGAAGAGACAAGAACTGTCCCTCAGAGCTGACAGAGAGACAAAGCCTTCTCCTAGAGCCAGTCCCCTAAACTGCGAGAAAATAAATTCCTGTCTGTTACAGCCATACACTTGGGATACTTCTATTACAGCATTAGAAATCTTCGTCAGTGTATGTCAAAACTTTAAACATGTGTCGTTTATTCCATGTAATTAAAACAAAATAAAACTGACTTAAAGAAAAGAACGGTTAGCGGAGTCTGAATTCTTCAACTCCTTGACCCCAGGAGAGAGTTTTCTGGAAAAGAGATGAGATAAAAGTTAAAGTGATCTAAAAAGGGTAGTGGATGAGACTCATCTGTACCTTGAAAGGAAAGGAATCAATAAATCAACAACCTTCACCTACTTAGTGAAGAACCTGGCCGAAATCTAGAAAATGTGGCGTCAATCTTCCATAAATGCGGTCGGAAAACATCCCATCTGCACCCTAGATTCCTGGGGACTGACATACCAGTGGGAACACATTTGAAAGCGATCGGCACGCCCAAACACCGGAGGCTTGCTCAGGATAGCCCCGCCAACGCTGGGGGACCCCTTTAAAGCAACACTCCGCTTCTCCTACGCATTCCCAGGAGCAGGGTTGGCCTGGTTTCGCACCTGCATGTTCCTCAGGAGCTGAAAGATCTCCATAGTGCGGTACACGATGTCCTGCACCGTCTCCTGCCCGATCCGGCAGAGCGACGCCGTGTTGACCTCCCGGGCGGCCTGCTGTGCTTGCTGACCCGCAAAGGGCCCGGGCGCCATCCCGGACGCCATCCCCGATGCCGCCAACGGAGGCGTGGACATGACGCGGCTGCGGCCTCCGGCCTGAGAGCAAGCCTAAGGCCTAGCTCTTGAGGGGCGTCTTCTGTCACAGGCTCCGTATGCCCAGAACCCAGCTGCAGCTCTGCCTTAGCGACGACAGGAGCGTGTAAGACCCAGGCGGCCCAATTTCAAAACAGCGGCCACGACTTCCGCCCACCGTGACGTAACGCGTCATCGTGACGTACAGGGCACCGCCCACTCGGTGGACCTCTAGGAACCAGCCTCAGCGCTAAGCCAGGCGCGATTGGACCGAATTCCTGGGTGGGGCGGACGTGTTGTGGACCCAATCATCTGCTCGCCCCGGGCACAGGGGTCGGTGTGGGTGGTGGGACGCTGTATTTCTTAGGTTGCTTTGCAGAGTCTATTTCTCAATTTAGAACTTGTCATAAAACTTTTATTTTGTGTTAGGTGCATCAGTGAACATGTTCTTACTTAGCCCTCAGAACAGTGTAGCCTGTGAGGCTTGTTCTTTTACAGATGGGACGCACACTCAACGTTAAAGTAACTTGTCCAGGCACATACATACAACAAACTGGGATTCCAACATACTAAAACGGGTTCCTGATCTTAAATGCTTTTCAATGACCTTATACCGACTCCCCAGTTTTTGTTTTTGTTTTGTTGTTTTGGTCTCTGCTAAAATGTTTTATTCAAGAAGGCTTTCTGATCACCCTATGTAAAAAAATTGCCAGGACACACACACACCCCCACACAACTTCCTCTGGAAGTTATTACTGTCTATTATATATATCTTAAGTGTTTGTTTTCAGACTTTCCTTCAACGCAAATACACGCACTAGATTGCAAACTTTGAAAGCAGAGACCTTGTCTATTTTATTTACTTTGTTCTCAACACTTACTCATTGCAAATACCTTTTTCCAACAACATAAATGGTGGCTATACATATGGACTTCACCAGATAGAACACACAGGAATCAGATCGACTACATCTATGGAAGAAGGTGATGGAGAAGATCAATATCTTCAGCCAAAACAAGACCAGGAGCTGACTGTGGAAGGGCAACTGCTCATATGCAAGTTCAAGTTGAAGCTGAAGATAATTAAAACAAGTCCATGAGAGCCAAAATATGACCTTGATTATATCCCTCCTGAATTTAGAGACCATCTAAAGACTAGATTTGATGCAATGAACACCGATGACCAAAAACCAGATGAATTGTGGGATGACATCAAGAACATCATCCATGAAAAAAGCAAAAGATCGTTAAAAAGACAGGAAAGGAAGGAAAGACCAAAATGAATGTCAGAAAAGACCTGAAACTTGCTTTTGAACAGAGAGTAGCTAAAGCAAATGGAAGAAATGACAAGATAAAGGAGTTGAACAGAAAATTTCAAAGAGCAGCTTGAGAAGACAAAGTCAATTATTATAATGAAATGTGCAAAGTCCTGGAATTGGAAAACAAAAAGGAAAGAATACCCTTGGCATTTCTCAAGTTGAAAGAACTGAGGAAAAAATTTAAGCCTCAAATTGCGATATGGAAAGATTCCATGGGCAAAATGTTCCATGTTGCAGGAAACATCAAAAGAAGATGGATGGAATACACAAGAGTCACTATACCAAAAAGAATTGGCAGATGATCATCCATTTCGGGAAGTGGCATATGATAAAGAACCAATGGTACTGAAAGAAGATGTCAAAGCTGCACTGAAGGAATTGGTGAAAAACAAGGCTCTGGGAATTGATGGAATACCCATTGAGATGTTTCAACAAATGGATGCCATGCTGGAGGCACTCATTCAGCTGTGCCAAGAGATTTGGAAGACAGCTACCTGGCCATCTGACTGGAAGAGATCCATATTTGTAACCATTACAAACAAAGGTGATCCCACAGAATGTGGAAATTATCAAACTATATCATTGATATCACACCCAAGTAAAATCTTACTGAAGATAATTCAAAAACAGGTTCAACAGTATATTGACAGAGAACTTCCAGAAATGCAAGCTGGGTTCAGAAGAGGATATGGGGTGAGGGATATCATAGCTGATTTCAGATGGATCTTGGCTCAAAGCAAAGAATACCAGAAAGATGTTTACTTGTGTTTTATTGACTATGCAAAGGCATTGGATTGTATGGATCATAACAAATTGTGGATAATATTGAGAAGAACGGGAATTCTGGAACACTTGTACTTACGAGGGACCTGTGCATAAGCCAGGAGGCTGTAGTTCAAACAGAAAAAGGGGATACTGCGTGGTTTAAAATCAGGGAGGGAGTGTTTCAGGGTTGTATCCTTTCACCATACTTATTCAATTTGCATGCTGAGCAAATAATCTGAGTAGCTGGACTATATGAAGAAGAACATGGCATCAGGATTGGAGGTAGGCTCAATAACAACCTGAGATATGCTGATGACACAACTTTGCTTGCTGAAAGTGAGGATGACTTGGAACACTTACTGATGAAGATTAAAGACTACAGTCTGCAGTATGGATTACACCTTAATATAAAGAAAACAAAAATCCTCACAACTGGAACAATGAGCAGCATAATGATGGATGGAGAAAAGATTGAAGTTGTCAAAGAATTCATATTACTTGGCTCTACAATCAACACCAATGGAACAGCAGTCAAGACATCAGAAGAAGTATTCCATTTGACAAATCTGTTGCAAAAGACTTATTTCGAGTGCTAACGAGCAAAGATATCTCCATGAGGACTAGGAAGCACCTAACCCAAGCCATGGTATTTTCAATGGCCTCATATGCGTGTGAAAATTTGACAATGAATAAGAAGACCAAAGAAAAGTTGGTCCTTTTGAGTTGTGGTATTGGCGAAGAATACTGAAAGTACTGTTAACTTCTAAAAGAACTAACAAATCTGCCCTGGACGAAGTGCAGTTGAATGCTCCTTGGAAGCAAGAATGGCCAGACGTCGTCTCACCTACTTTGGTCATGTCAGAAGGGACCATTCCCCGGGGAAGGATGTCATGCTTGGTAAAGTGGATGGTCAATGAATAAGGAGATGGATTGACACAGTGGCTGCAACAGTGGGCTCAGGTGTAGCAAGGACTGTGAGGCTGGAGCAGGGTTGGTCAGTGCTTCCTTTGGTTGTGCGTAGGGTCGCTACGAGTCGGAGCCGACTCAACAGCACATAACAACAACAACAACAACAACAGCAACAAGTATCTGACCGTGTCTCTTTGCTTCACCTTTTTTGTCTTGGTCCGATCCCTTTCCTTCTCTCATAACAACAACAACAACAACAGCAACAAGTATCTGACCGTGTCTCTTTGCTTCACCTTTTTTGTCTTGGTCCGATCCCTTTCCTTCTCTCATTTGGATGAAAATAAAAAGTAGCTCCTCACTGGACTGCCTTGCTTCTTCTCTTGCCCCATTCTGTTCTCTCTCATTACAACAGCCATGGCGAGTCTTTTACAGATACAAGTCAGGTTTTGTCACTCCTCTGCCAACGTGTGTTTCCAGGATGCTGAGAAGAAAATATGAAACTACATGGCCTGCAAAGTGCCAATGCGCTGGCTTGGCCTGCGCTGCAGTCTCAGCTCCTCGCTCACTCCTCACTCGTTCACTCCAGCTGCACTGGCCTCCTCGCTTTTCCTCACACACTCCATGCTCCTCTTGTGTCAGGACCATTTCTCTCAGCCTGGGAATCTCTTCCCCCAGATGTCTCTCTAGGCCTGTGCTTAAAGTGGTCTACCCCGGCTACCCTACTTAAAACAGCCTGCATTAGTTTTTTGTTGCTGCCATAACAAATTACCAGAATTTAGTGGCTTAAACCAACAAAAATTTAGCAGCTTACAGCTTATAGGAGGTCAGAAGTCTGGCACAGGTCTTACCAGGCTAAAATCAGAGTGTTCACAAGGCTGTGCTAGTTTCTGGAGATTCTAGGAACCTCCATTTTCTGCTCATTCTGGTTGGTGGCAAAATTCAACTCCTATTGTTATAGGACAGAGGTCCTCATTTTCTGGCTGACTCAAAACTGAGGGCAATTCCCAGCTTCTATAGGCTGTTGCATTCCTTGGTTCATGGTCCCCTTCCTCCATCTTCCTCCATCTCTACCTACAATAATGGGTTGAGTCTCTCTCACTCTTGGAATCTTTCCTGCCTCTTCTTCTGTGATCATTGTCCCATCTCTCTGATCCACACTTCTGCCTTCCCCTTTTACTTTTAAAGATCCATGTGATTTTATTGGGCCCATCAACATAAACCAGAATAATCTCTCCACCTTATGACCCTTAACATTAATCACATCTGAAAAGTACTTTTTGCCTATAACATAATATAGTTACAGGTTTCAGGAAGTAGTGAGTGGAATTCTTTTTGAGACCATTATTCTTCCCACAAAATCCTTTCCTTCTCTCCCTATCCACTTACTCTGGCTTATAATTCTTCAGGGTACTTTTCACAAATTGATGCTGTTTGTTTTATTAGTTGTCTCACCAACTACACAGTACATTTCATGAAGTCAGAGATTGTCCCTTTAGGTCATTGACTTTTACATCATTGAGGCAGACTTAGGGCCTAGGCAGTGCCTGGCACAGAAGTGCTCAATAAATGTTGAAAAAACCGTGAGTTTACCCTGAGTTACCTTGTGTGTGGAATGCTTGTGAGATAGGCAAACAAAGCCGTCCAGGGAGCAATTGAGTATGTGCAGGGGACCTGGTGCTTTTTTTTTTTAGAAGAGGAATGTGAAGTGTGGTGTCGTGATAAGCTCAAAAACTGTCAGATATCTTAGACTAAAGTCCAAGCCTGGCACAGCCTGAACATGGGCAGACCACTGCAACCACCATGTGAAGCATAGGTCTAACAATGGGATCTACCTTTAGGATTGTTGATAGGAATAAGTTCCTAGCATATTGTAAATATTCAATACATATGTGCTATACACTCATTCCTCACTTTTCAGTATAGTTGGGTTCAAAGACCAAGTCGTTATGTGAAAATCAGTGTTATGCAAAAATTACATAACTGTCATATTACATCATTGCATATTGCCAAATCACAAAGAATCACGGTGCAGCCAAGTTGACACATAACTTTAACCATCACAGCCTATTTAGAGACATCACAGTACCTCAGTGTTTGTTTCTGACAGACATATGTCATTAATGTGCAAAATAGTCAGGTGTGGATTTGTTACTATGTTTTAATGAGAAATGTTGGACACTGAGATAGTGGATAAGTGAAGGGTAAGGGTCCTTTCTCTGAGGGATCGGTGGTTCAGAGGTAAAATTCTCCCCTTCCACGTGAGAGACTCAGGTTTGGTTCCCAGCCAGTGCAGCTCAGGCGAAGTAACACTTGTCTGTCGTTGGAAGCTTGTGTGTTGCTATGATGCTGAAGAGGTTTCAGGGGAGGGAGCTCTGGTGCTCTGGTGGCATAGTGCCTAAGGCACTTGACTGCTAACCAGAAGGCTGGTGGTTAAAACCCACCAGTCACTCTTTGGAAGGAAGGTTGGGCAATCTACTTTTGTAGTGATACCACTTCAGAAACCCAAGGAGGGGTGGCTGTGAGTCGGGTTCGACTCGATGACACATAACAATAACAACAATAACCACCTAGACTAAAATGGGCTAGGAAGAAAGGCCTGGCAATCTATTTCCTAAAGTATCCAGTGGAAATCCTGTGGCTCACAACAGTCTGATTCCATTATGCATATTGTCACTATAAGTTGGGAGGTGACTCAGTGGCAGCTAATAACAACAATAACGTATTTCCTTCTACTACATGTAACACTGACAAGAATGTTTAAAGTGAGAAATGAGAAATGAAGTTGTCCCAAGCTAAAGCCCCAAAGAACAATAGGGCATGAAAGAGGACAAGAAGGTAACAATAACAACAACAAAAGTTGAAAATACTAGCCCGAGAGGTTGGAGAAGGACCAGAACAGAGTCATGCCATGGGGAGCACACAACGTTTCAGGAAGGAGCATGTGGTGACCAGCGTTAGACACGCTGAAAGGTTAAGAAAAATAATCTGCATAAAGGAAGCATATTCCAATTTACAGAAGAAGAATTTTCCATGGAGAACTCTTGCCCCAAATCTCATAGGTCAGAAGGGGCAGAGACTACAATGTCTACCTGTTTCTGATATGACTTCTTTGTTAACAATAGAACATCTGATTTTTAGCAAGGTACCCTAGATAAAGACTGTATCCCAGGCTTCCTTGTACCTTGGCCAGGCCATTTATCCAAGCTCTGACCAGTGCTTTGTAAGTATAAGTGACATAGCTGATTACTGGCTAGATCCTAAATTCATAGGACTCTTTCAGCTCCTTCATCTCATTAGCTGAGATGAAGACATCAAGGTTGCAGTTCAAATAAGCTCTTTTTGGGGGTTTTCTGTCACCTGGACCTGAATCTCATCTTCACTGCTAAAGTGACAAATTTGGAATTTGCTTTATGTTCCACAAGTTTCAGTCTAATAACCAAAAGCGTTTCTTCTAATGCAATGATTCTCTGTTGCTGCTTTAAATTACCCAACAGGCAAATCAAAATTCCTCTTGACCTGGTCCATTACCCAAGCAGTGCCACCTAGCCTTTGTATAACTGTGGAATTGGAGTTCACTGTGTGTATGTTGTCATTGAAAACGCCGGGTGTTTCATTGTCTAGTACCAGGAGACACATGAACAATTCTGGGGATGGTTTGGTGGAGTCAGGACACTGTGGTGGTTGAATCAAAAGCCTGCAGCTGTTAGTCTAAAAACTAAGAATCAATATTTGAGACAGTACTGAGTGGAAAACAGTAGATTTGGGGTGGGGGGAGCAGTAGAGAGTAAAGAAATGTGTAATGGGCCATAATGAAAGGAAGACTGCACACAAGCCAACACGATGGACACCAGACTTGCTTTGCTGTTGAATAGTTCTGTGTCCCTGGACTACCTTATAATGTGGGTATTTAACTCTAAGGCTCTTGCACTTTTCATTATACTATACATACTATGAACAGCTTCAAATTAATCTAGGCAAATTTGGAAATATCACAACATACATTGGGCCTAGCAAAGAAAAGGGATGGGTCTGAGCCACACTGCCATGACCTTGAACTTCCAGTAGTAGTATTGAAACTCACTGGTGTATGCTCAATTTATTCATGACTAATAGCCTATATTTTTCAATTCAGCCACTCCTGGTCAGAAGCATTCCCTCTGGACAGAGAATTATTGAATTTAAACAAACACTTATTGGGCACGTATAATTGGTCAAACTAACAAGCATTTAGGTTGATTTAGACTATTGCTTAGACCTAATTAGCATTCCAATTTAACAAACTGTACTAAGTGGTCTCTGAAGGTTCATTAGTAAAGGTCTCCTTTGCTTCACAAAGGCTCAGAATACCATACTGGCAGTCCCTGGGTTGCAAATGTCCCACTAGTACTTGCCCTTTGATGTTATATAAATTTGCACTCACTTTAAAACAATTGAACCAAGCCTACTCACACCAAATTCTTCATAACAATAAACTTCACTTGCTGCACATGCAGATTTAAATCACTGAAAAGGCTTAGAGTCTTTTCTTGCACTAAAGTAAAATAGGAACCATATACACCTTCTCCAACTTACCTACAAATTTGAACTAAAGACATACTTAGACCTGCTCATTCTAACACAAGGACTGCCTATACTTAAGAAATGCATGAATGAAATCACAACTTCATCCTAAAGAACAGTTTCTCCCCAACTTTAGAGAATTTGTAAACTCCGGTCAACTAAGCTTTGAACTAGCTAAGTGTTTATTATCTCCTTTTCAAAAGTGTCACTGTTATTTCCAATCAAAGTCTAGTATCCAGAAACATTTTTCCAGGACGAAGAGATATTTGGAAATACCATTAATGAAAAGAAACCAAACCAAACCAAACTCATTGCCGTTGAGTTGGCCTGACTCATAGCGACCCCTCCTTGGGTTTTTGAGGCAGTATCTCTAAGGAAGTAGATTGCCCACTCTTCCTTCTGAGGAGTGGCTGGTGAGTTTGAACTGCCAGCCTTCTGGTTGGCAGTCAAATGTCTTAAGCACTATGCCACCAGAGCTCCTATTGATGAAGACAGAAGGTTTTAATTAAATAAACACAGTTTGGGAAGAAAGGAGTCAAGTTACATATGAGTTTTTTATAGGACCACCACAGTCCTAGCAAATGATGAGTGTTCTCTCTTTGTGCTGGTAGTAAATGGTTCACTCTTTTTAAAGTTTCATAACCATTCAATAAACTAGTAAAAAAAAAAAAAGGACATCAGACTTGCTTTGCCATTGAATAGTTTTTTGTCCCTAGACTATCTGATAACGTGGATATTTAACTCTAACACTCTTGCACTTTTCATTATATTATATATACTACAAACAGCTTCAAATCAATCTAGACAAATTTGGAAATATTACAATGTACATTGGGCCTAGCAAAGAAAAGGGACGGGTCTGAACCATCACTGCCATGACCTTAGACTTCCAGTAGTAGTATTGAAACGCACTGGGGTATGCAAGTGGTCCCTGCAATTGATGATTTTCCAACGTAACTGAGGCAGAGTGAAATAAACAATTCACCTGCCAGATTTTCCAATATGATGCTTTGTTATAAAGGAGCTCTGGTGGTGCAACAGTTAAGTACTAAGCTGCTAATGGTGGTTTGAACCCACCCAGTCACTTGTGGGAAAAAGACTTAGTGATCTGCTCTGCAAAGACGACAGCCTAGAAAACCCTGTGGGGTCGCTATGAGTCAATATCAACTCTGCAGCACCTAACAACAGCAACAACTCTAACTGCTCTTGGACTTATTTCCCCCCCCCATAAAGTATTGTAAGGAAATATGTTATTTGTTGTTGTTAATGGCCTAAAGCAGTAGTCATCAGATTTTGTAATGCAATACATGTATTACAATCGATGTAATTCATAGAATGCTTGTTAAAAATATTGATATTGCCCACCCCTCAAAAAACCACGTGATTATTTCTGTACCTAATGGGGTAGAGCCTGGAAAACAATTTCAAATTACACCCCTCCTCTCTCTTCCTACCGCTTCTTCCCTTACCTTCTCAGTTACGTTTTCGGATATAATTTCCAGCATCCATTTGCCCACTTACCTGATTGAGAACTTCTGATCTTAAAAACATAGTAGGCACTTTATTAGGGGAGAAAAAAAAGGATGGCTTTAGAAAGAATTGTTTTACAACCAACTTTTATGAGATAGGATGATAATCTTAGGTGAAAATACCCATAATAGTACAAAATGTTTACACACATGTTTTGTTGTTGTTGTTATTTGCCGTCGAGTCGGCCCCGACTCATAGCGACCCCTCCTTGGGTTTCCGAGTCAGTATCACTTGTTAGTGGGTAAAAATAAAGGCATGGTAAGCCATAAGGTTTCCTTAGGGTACATCATATAGAGGGTGAATCTTGAGCAGAATTCTGAAACAGGAGTAAAACATAGTGGAGACAAGGAGGAGGGTAAGCGTGTGATGTTGTTGTTGTTGTTTTGTGCCGTCGTGTTGGACCTGACACATAGCAACCCCTCCTTGGGTTTCTGAGGCAGTATCACTATGGGAGTAGATTGCCCAATCTTCCTTCTGAGGAGTGGCTGATGGGTTTGAACCGCCAGCCCTCTGGTTAGTAGTCAAGTGCCTTAGGCACTACGCTACCAGAGCTCCCAAGGGTGTAATGGTAGAGGACAAACAGGCAAAGTGGGAAGGGGGGTCAGTGGGAGAAACTTCATGTTTACAAGGTAGTGATAATGTTGGGGGAAAATGTCTGCTACTTGCCAAATTTTCAGCCAGAATGAGTTCTTGAGAACAGCTTTGGCTTTCAGTCACTCCTCCCCAAGGTCTGAGAGGTGATTATGTGTATGAAACCTTGGGCCCATTGTCTCAAGCTCTCTTCTCTTAGGCATCCTCCCCATCACAGAACAGTGTCTTCTCCTTCTCTTCCCAGGCACTGACTTTACCCTGCCTGGGATTAGCAGCCAATTCAAGGGGACGGTGTAAGGAACCCTGATGTTGGCTACAAAGCTAAGCCACAATTTACAAACTGGCTTTATCAATAATAATAAGGCTAATAGTTTAACTCTGCACCTCTTTTTTGATATGAGATTGGCAATGTGATTGAGAGAAAAGTAAGATTATAACCTTTAAACCTCAATACATGGTCTAACTGAAACAAGAAAATTCAAATGGTACCATGTGTCTCTCTGAAACTCCACTTTCATCATATCAAAAAAGCAGTTGCTGTCAAGTGACTCTGACACATGGTGACCCCATATTGTCAGAGCAGAACTGTGCCCCATAGGGTTTTCAAGGGCTGGGCTGTGAATTTTCAAAAGTAGATCTCAGGCCTTTCTTCCAAGACACCTCTGAGTGAACTCATCCTCCATCCTTTGGGTTAGCAACATGTTAATTTTTTGCACCATCTAAGGAACTGCTTTGATAACAGCTGGATCCATCATAAAGAGCTCTGGTGGCATACTGCATAAGGCATTTGGCTGTTAACCAGAAGGTCAGTGGTTCGAACCCACCTTCAGCTCCATCAAAGGAAGATGGGGCAATCTACTTCTGAAAAGATTTACAGCCCCAGAAACCCAATGGGGGTTGCGATGAGTCAGAATCAACTCTATGGCAGTGAGTTTGGGTTTTTGATTTGGCTTCATCACTTCAGTCCTAGCTTATTTCCTTCAAAAATTCCTTCAAAACCTTCTCTGACTTTCAAGGCCTCCTGTTACTAACTTATGTCTCACTGTATTGATCAGGCCCATCATGGTGCTTGCATTCCTTACAGCTCTTTATAAAGGAAACTGCTCTTCCTACATAGGTGGCAGCATTAGATAACCTTTTTCTGATCCATACGTCTTCTGGTCATTGATGATTGGATTAAGGATGGTCATGTAACCCCAAAACACCCAGTTTATAGGCTAGCAGGATGATTTGGAGTGAATTAGTCATCAGGAAAAGGGAACAGAAAAGAAAAAGTCATGAGCTGAGAGAGGTTATGAGGGATGAATGAGAAACATATCAAAATTATGAGGTCACATGAACTATGAGAAGCAGTATTATGAGATATAGGTGAGTCACACAGATAGAAGGTAAGGCATGGAGGAGAAGCAATTGTGGATTCAAAGAGAAGCATAGGCCATGAGAGAGAGGCTGGTGGTAGAGGGACAACTGGAGAACTTGTCCTTGAGATACATATAGCCTAGTGTACTGTCTGGAAATGTACTGTGAAAATGTTAACACACTCAGATGCTAGCTAAGATACTGGAGGTTTGAGTCCATTCAGAGATGGCTTAGTAGAAAAGTCTGGTGATCTACTTCCTAAAAGTCAGCCACTGAAAACCTGCAGGAGCATATACATGGGGTCACATGAGTCAGAGTCAGACGGGTGTACTGTCTGACATCTACTCTCTGCTCTAAGTGTTTGACCTCAGAGGGTGTTTTACTTATTTATTTCCAGTTGGTCACAACACTGCAGTTAAAATCTTGAATCCTGAACGAGCCTGAGAAGTCATGCATGTCCTGTCTTTTGTAGCCTCTGCCCTTACCCCTCTGCCTCCTGTGCACTGTGCATTGTCACAGTATCTTTGCAGCTTTTCAAACCAAGTTCTCTGCCACCCAACTCTTCATGCAAGTTCTCTCTGTGATGAATTGCTCCACCATACTACATCTTGCTTCCCATCCTGCTCTTTCTCTGACTTCCATTTAAATCCCAGATGAAACGTCATTTCCTTGGACCATCCCAACTGAAATTTGATCCCAGTCTTAGTCTTAACACTCCACATTACATTCTTTCACAGGACTAAAGACACTTGGCAATTATATGTGCTTTAAATATTTATTTATCTGGTGACTGCTTCTTCCAGGAGACTGAGAACAGTATGTGGGAGAAAGATTATGTGCATTTTTGTTCACACTGTGTTCTCGACATTTAGCTCAACACTTAGGACATGGTTGTTGTTGTGTACTGTTGATTCGATTCCAACTCATAATGACCCTATAGGACAGAGTAGAATACGGTAGATTGTTAATATTATTGAACGAACAAATTGTAATGAATCATCTCCCCCACTTCTGTCCATTCCCTTCTTCTTTCTCAAGTCCAGACACAAAATCTTTCACTCCTTTTCTGAACTGTTTCCTTCTTCTCCTTTTAATTGCATTTACACTTTAATTAAGGAGCCCTGATGGAACTCTGGTAGTGTAGTACCTAAGGCACTTGACTGATAACCAGAAGGCTGGCCATTCAAATCCACCAGCCACTCCTCGGAAGGAAGGTTGGGCAATCTACTTCCATAGTGATACCGTCTCGAAAACCCAAGGAGAGGTTGCTATGAGTCGGTCTGACTTGACTGCACATAACAACAACAATGATGGCACAATGGTTAAGCACTCTACTGCAAACCAAAACGTCACTGGTTTGAACCCACCAGCCACTCTGGGTTCCCAAAAAGATTAAACCCTAGGATATCCTATAGGCAATTCTACTTTGTCACATAGGGTATGAATTGGAGTTGACTTGATGGCACACAAAAGCAACAACATACTTTAATTACTATGAGGACATTTGGCACTTATTATTATGCTATTTGGCGTGTTGTGTTGTTGTTAGGTGCCGTCGAGTCAGCTCTGACTCATAAGTAAAATGCATATGTAAAACAGAATGAAGCATTGCCCGGTCTATGCCATCCTCACAATCCTTGCTATACTTGAGCCCATTGTTGTAGCCACTGTGTCAGCCTATTTCATTGAGCGTCTTCCCCTTTTTCAGCGGCCCTCCACTTTACCCAGCATGACATCCTTCTCCAGGGAATGGTCCCTTCTGACAACATGACCAAAGCAGATGACGTGAAGTCTGGCCATTCTTGCTTCCAGGGAGCATTCCACCTCCACTGCTTCCAGGACAGATTTGTTAGTTCTGGCAGTCCATGGTACATTCAGTGTTCCTCACCAACACCACAACTCAAAAGCATCAACTCTTCTTCAGTCTTCCTTATTCATCGTCCTGCTTTCACATGCATATAAGGCGATGGAGAATACCATGGCTTGGGTTAGGTGCACCTTAGTCTACAAAGTGACATCTTTGTACTTCAACACTTTAAAGAGGTCTTTTGCAGCAGATCTGCCCGGTGTAATACATTGTCTGATTTTTTGACTGCTCTTTCCATGGGTATTGATTGTGGATCCCAATAATATAAAATCTTTGACAACTTCAAACTTTTCTCTATTTACCACAATGCTGCTTGTTGGTCCAGTTGTGAGGATTTTCGGTTTCTTAATGTTGTTTCCATGGGTATTGATTGTGGATCCCAATAATATAAAATCTTTGACAACTTCAAACTTTTCTCCATTTACCACAATGCTGCTTGTTGGTCCAGTTGTGAGGATTTTCGGTTTCTTAATGTTGTGGTGTAATCCACACTGCAGACTTGTTATTTTATATACATACTACTAAAAGAAGGAGCTCTGGTAGCATAGTGGCTAAAGCACTTGACTTCTAACCAGAAGGCTGGCGGTTCAAACCCACCAGCCACTCCTCGGAAGGAAGGTTGGGCAATCCTACTTCCGTAGCAATACTGCCTCAGAAACCCAAAGAGGGGTCGCTATGAGTTGGGGCTGACTCGACGGCACATAACAACAACAACAACAACTAAAAGAAAAACCCAAACCAAACTCACTGCCATCGAGTCAGTCCCAGCTCATAGCAACCCTTCCTTGGGTTTCTGAGGCAATATCTCTAGGTTAGTAGATTGCCTAACCTTCCCTCCAAGGAGTGGCTTGTGGGTTTGAACCACCAACCTTCTGGTCAGCAGTCAAATACCTTAGGCACTATGCCACCAGAGCTCCCGTACATATCTTCTAGGCTTATTTTTAAGTTGGTGACAGCAGGCACAGTGGCTTGTGCCATGCTACCTCTTCCTTCTCCAAAGTGCCTAGCACAGTACCAGACCCATCATGAAAATTTAATAAATATGTAATGACTCAAAACAAAGTCCCTATGAGTGACTGAGCCACAATGCAGATGCAGGAAGATGTGAAGTCCTAGAGACTTACTTTGAAGTCTCGCACATTAGATAAAGTGCTCTTCAGGGGAAAGAGCTGTGCTTTCTATAATCATTGTCCTAATGATGGGTGATGAAAGGTCCACACATGCAGAGCTCTGGAGTGAACACAAGAGAAGCTTTAAAGTTCATTTTCAGATGTAGTTTTAATGTGTTTTTCAATTAAAGCTTAAACAGACAACTAGGGCTTGCTTTGTGTTTGGAGTACTAAAACTCAGATTCTTAGATTACCTTTGCATGAACAAAGTCATAAATAGTGAGTGCTTTTTCACCCCAAATTTCATCTTTACTGGTAAGTAACCCAGTAAGACAATGTTTCACTGCTATTCATGAGGTTTTATGAATCATAGCAAGCATTGTGAGGATGACTCAGGACTGGGCAGTGTTTTGTTCTGTCGTGCATAGGGCCACTATGAGTTGGAGCCAACTCGCTGGCACCTAACAACAACCACCACCATGCGGTAAAACAAAGCATTGGTGGTTCAGTGGTAGAATGCTTGCTTTGTATGAGAAAGATCGAGTTTGATTCTGGTCAAGGCACCTTATGTGCAACTACTCCACTCATCTGTCAACAGAAACTTACGTGTTCCTGTGATGTCTAACAGGTTTCAGCAGAACTTCCAGACTAATACAGACTAGGAAGAAAGACCTGGTGATCTACTTTCAAGAGTCAGCCAATGAAAGCTCTATGGATTACAATGATCTCATTCACAATGGGCCAGGGGATGGCACAGAACTAGCCAGTGATTTGTTCATTTGTATTCATGCTTGAATGGGTTGGGGGCCCCCTTGACAGCAGGTAACCACAATAACATCCCAGTAACAAACAAGCAATCATTTCTTTATTGTTTTCTCTTAGTGGTGGTCCACATCTTAGTTCAGTTTCTTAAGTTTTGGCTGCACTGCTTTAAATCTCCCCCCCACACTTGCGGCTAAGGGCCAGCCTTCTGGCGGTGTTCAGGCTCAGAACGAGGGCACCGACTGCTCTGGCTCTCTGCCTGCTGGGGTTCCCTCCTCACTCTCCAGTCCTGGCGATTGTCGCCATGGCTCTTTTCCTTGGTTGCTCTGGCCAGAAAGAGGGGGGGCACTCACAGTTTCAGATCTCTGTGCTGCAGTGCCACTCTGCAACGGCAGCCCACCTTTGGGGCAAAACCACAGAAGAACACGAAAGTCTCCCCCATGCTTGTTGCCGCTCTGGTGTCCAGTTCCCTCCATAATCAGCCTGCTTTCGTTCGTTCTTCAAAATTTTCATATTTGTATTTTTTCCTGGGTCTGTAGTTGTTACAGGAGCCCTGGTGGCACAGTGGTTAAAGAGCTTGGCTGCTAACCAAAAGGTCAGAAGTTCAAACTCACCAGCTGCTCTGTGGGAGAAATATGTGGCAGCCTGCTTCTGTAAAGGTCGGTAGCCTTGGAAACCTTAGGGGCTGTTCTGCTCTGTCCTACAGAGTCATTATGAATTAGAATTGACTTGAAGGTAGTGGAAAGGTTTATAACTGCTATGAGCGGGAGAGTTGGTCGTAAGGGAGCTATACCAACACACCGGAAGTGGAACTCTACCATATAGTATATATTCTCTTTGATTCTTCTTTCTAAATGCTTTAGAGCCAGACACTCTAACCCTTTACCAGCCTGCCTTCCAGTTTCCAGTTCCATGCAAGTGTCTCTCTGTATTATTCTGACATAGGTATACCTACTTTTACTGACTTAGCAACTCTTGATTCTTCCCAAGGGAATTGTCATCTATGCGATATACTTCTAGATTTGTACAGAAATTGGAGACTGAAGAATTTTATTTGTATTACAGAAGGACACCCAATCTCATTTCCCCAGTAGTTATTCTCTTTTATCAAAAAGTACACTGTGGGTATTTGCTCACAAAAACCTTCAATAAATGCCAGTTGAAATGAATGAATCCTTGGGAAAGTGTTAAGTGAGTCAAGTGAATCGTTCAAATGACCATGACAGTTCAAAATCATATAGAGCTTAAGAGATGTGTTAACACTTTGAATTGTACCTTTGTATGCACATCATAACAACCTGAAACTCACTAACAGCTTGCTCTCTGTCTTGTATGATCAATGGTTTACTTTCACTTACAAGATTTTTTTTTTTCTTGTTCTGTTTTGGAAAAGAAGAGACGAGGACTAATGGATAAACATACCAAAACTCAGGGAAGTTTTACACATTCTTAAGAAGATCATCCTTTCAGAGTTAAAAAACTGGGGATTTTATCTACAACTGTGACTTGTATCCATAGAAGTATAGTTCTGCTGTCTGTGGACTTGATTATTACTGAAAAGGCTCAAGTGTTTAAAAAATAACTCATTCAGTGTTCATTCTTTAAACATTTGACTGGTACGTAGTATGTACCAGGTGCAGTTTTAGGTCCTGGGACTCGAGCAACGAAGAAAGTTGACAAAAACTGCTGTCCTCATGAGCTTATATCCCAGTGTGAGAAACAAGAAACAACTGAGTCGATGAAAATAATAATTAAAAAAGTAGAACAAATGTTATGTTGGTGATGATAAGGGCTATGGGAAAATTAATCAGGAAACAGGGACAGACAGTGCTGTCTGGAATAAGGAAGTCGGAGATGACCTCACTTGGCAGGTACTCTGAGCAAAGACCTAAAGGAGATGAGACAACATGCTCTGGACATCTGAGTCAAAAGCACTCCAGAGGACTTGAAACTCCTTAGCAGGTTGTTTTTTGTCTTATAAAGTGAAACCTCTGGATCTGTACTGGAGGGAACTGCCTTGTTCTTCTGTGTCTCCTAAGTTTTCCGCCTTTGATAGGGTGCAGTTTTACCATTTTTTTTTTTAGGTCAAACCATTTTATTGAGGAGTTTCTGCGGGCCTGAGGTGGTGCGGACAATGAGGTCCGACACTTGCTGTCCAGCCGAGATCTCCTGGAACTTGCAGCCATCAAAAAGAGTTTTACCTTTTTTCTATCACTTGTTTTAGTGGAAAATATTTGAGTTTTTGTTCTCTGACAGGGTTCTGCCTTATAGAGATAGTGCGTTTTACTATATATGGTCAATGACTTGAGGGAGCAGGGAGTATAAAGGCCTTGAGTAGGGAGCCACTGAGGAGCGAGAGTGCCTGGCATGTCCAAGGAATAGCAAGCAGGTCTGTGGGGCTAGTCCACCACCAGAAAGGGGTGGAGTGGGTGGGGTGAGGCTACTGTGTCCTGTAAAGCAAGACATGGTGATGGAGGGTTGCTTTGAGCAGAGGAGGGAAATGGTCTGACTTTTATCTCAGCAGAATTTCTCTGAATAGAATAGATGGTAGGAGACCAAGAGCAGAGGAGAGGAGTCTATTGAGGCCGCGGAAATAACTCAGAGGAGAGATCAGGACAGCTTAGACCAAGGCAGTGACAGAGAGGGAGGCGAGAAGTGACCACATTCTGGTTACATATTGAAGGCAGAGTCAGAAAGATTTGCTGATGTGGACTAAGAGAAAAAGAGAAGTCAATGATGATTCCAGAATTGTGGCCTCAACAAGATAAAAGTAGCTGCCACTAACTGCTATAGTGAAGACCATGGGAAGAGTACATTGGGGATGAAAGAATAAGAATATAATTTTACATGTCAAGTGTGAAATGTCTATCACACCACCAATTAGAGGTGCCAACTAGACAGTTGGACACAAGACTTTAGAATTTAGGAGGGAAGGCCAAGCTAGAGATGTAACTGTATGAGATGTTAGAGTAGAGGTGATGTTTAAAACCATGAGTATGGATAAGATTACCCCTGATTCCTGGAGTGCTACAAAAACCTGGGAATTTTTAAAGAAATCTGGGAGATGAGGAACAACAAGAACAGACTGAGAGGGTGTGGCCAGTGAGGTAGGAGACAGACAAGGAGAGTATAGAGTCCTGGAACCCAAGTATTAAAAAATGTTTCAAGGAAGAGAGAGCCATGTGTGAAGTGCTGCTACTAGGACAGACAGGATGAGGAACAGGAACATAGAGGTCATGGGTCAGGATCATGAGAAGTCAGTTTCTTGGAGCAGTAGGGACAAAAGACTGGTTGCAAATATTTTGGAGATAATTGCAAGAGAGGAACTGCAGACAGTGAACACGGAGAATGCTCTTAAGGAATTTTGCTCTAAAAGGGAGGCAGAGAAACAGGAGGTAAGAGCAGGGGTGGCGGGAGTGTTTGCAGGACCAATAGAGTGTTTTTTATTTAATAAGATGGGAGAAATCATGACACATTTTGTGCTGCTGGGAATGATCCAATAAAGAGAAAATGATGCAGGAGAAAGCGGGGAGAGTTACTGAACAAAAGGAGAGAGGAAGGATGGGGTCTCATGCACGGATAGAGGGGTTGGCCTTTGATAAGATCAACAATTCGTTCACAGTAACAGGAGAACAGACCAAGTATATTAGCATAGATACAGGTGCAGGCAGAATTGTTCTCCAGATTGCCACTTTTTTTTAGTTGGTAGAAGGAATATTAAAAACTTAAAATCAGTTTGGCATATAACATATGTATGTAATAAACTTTATTGATTTTACTGAGAAAAATTGTTGCCGGAATGGATTTACATGTTTAAGTCTCATTTTTCAAGATGAGGAAACTGAGGGCAAAACATGGGATGCTAATTTTTGGTAGAATTGGTGCCAGAACTCATGGTGTCTGTCTCCTAATATGGTGCTTAGCTCACTACATGTGCTACCTAGACATATAAAAGTTACCATCCCATTTGGTAACTGTAATGTTTTAAATGGAGTATCTCTCTGTGAACAAAAAGTTTATATATTAAAAAATACATGTTACCAATAAGCATATAGTAACAGAAAGTCATGAATTGTACTCTTTCATATTCTTTTTCCAATCATCACAACAACTTTATGAGCTGTATATTATTGCTGCCAATTTTACAGATGAGAAAATTAGCGTCTGAAAGTAATTAAGTAACTTGCCCAAGGTTACACAGCCGGACTGGCCAGAACCAAATCTGAAGTCAGGTTTTCTGACTCAAAGCTAATATTGTCTCTAATACATCTTGTTACTTCTTATAATGAAATTTCAGATAATGCTTCTGAGTTATCCAGAAGGCTACATTATCTCCAATATCTTCTATTAAGTTGAGGAAAGATGTAAGTCAAATGCAGTTAAGGTAAATGTTTAACACTGTAAGGAGTAAATTTCCATGATCTGAAAATGTCATTCATTCAGAACTCTTTATTTACCAATGTGAAATGAAAGGTCCAAACAAGAAAGAGAACTGATGGTTAGAAGACAACTGATGAAAATAAAACTTTGTGGGGATAGGTTCCATTTAATACTCAGAGAAGCTGGTCTGAGAGTCATTGGTCTGTAAGGTAGAGAAGTGTTTTTTTTTTTTTTTTTTAAATATCATTGGTGAGAAGGAGACTGATAGTTGAGAGACATGTTACAAGAAAAGATCTTGATTCATATGTAATATGCAACACAATGGGCCAAAAAATCCAAATATTTTAGGATCAACCTTTTTGGATTATTTTTGTGTGTGACACTTTAGAACCAACTAAAAGGAGCAGAATCTATTTTTCCGAACAGTTTGCTGAAGACTGCAGAAGTAGAAGTTTGATTGGATATTACTGCTTCTTTGGATGTCTACATAGAATCTTTATTGCCTTCTGAATCAATCATTTATTTCTCTGACTAAGGTTTCACCATTTTGTTGGTTGAAATTGACTCCATGGCAAATGGTATAGCAGATATGAGGAAAGATGTAAATTTGCACAGCCGCTTTGGCTAATGGGATGTGTGCAAATTCAACTTCCACCACCAAACACTGGTTATGCCATACCACAAAATTCAAAGTTTTCTTGCTTTCTGGGGTGTTACTTTCCACATGGCTGAAAATACCCCAATATTTGTCTTTTCTTTCATTCACTGGGAAGAGAAGTTCTGTATATGCCAAGGAGAATTAAAGACAAAATTCAGTTTCTCTTTCCCAATTATTATTGTTAGAATCATTATAGCTTTGTAGATATCTGTCTGGACAGAGAGAGCAGGTGAGAGAGTTAATGTATCAGGGGCTTTTTACTAATATCTTTGGTTCAACCGTGAGTTTAAAGTTTATAGACTATATTAAAATTGATAACATATGCATACTTTTATGTAAACTGTGATGTTTAGGATCTGTTAAGGTAATCAGTAGCCTTAGAATGGTGTTTCTAGAGAATATGAGAAAAGGCAAACGGGAGCATTTGGAGACAGAACACACAAACCTCGCATCAGAACTAAGCAGCCACAGCACACATCGTTTTTTCCAAGAACAGATTAATGAGAGAAACATTCTTCAATATAGTTTAAAGCAGGCACACACACACACACACACATACACACATTAAAAACTCAGCATCACTTGGGTAAATAATAATTTGATTTTTAAAAGACCCCAAGTCATAGCAATTACAATTTTACCAAGTAACTACCAACTTTAATTAACTAAGCTATGAAATGCAAACTATCCTGAGCTACATAAGCACTGTGTGCTGGATGCGACTTCAGAAGCAACTCGCCAGCTTAATTCTAGTAATCAAGTTAATAGGTAAGAGACAAAGTCATTGAGTATTATCTTTCCCTATATTTTATTAAAGGTTTGTGTACAACTTAGTCACTTAAAATGTAGAATTGCTTACAAATTACAGGCTACATGCCTAACAGAATCAAGAGAAAATAAATATCAATAGAGGCAAAAAGGAAACAGCCTACATGATTCAAATATTGTTGTTTGTTATGTGTTTCGATCTTGATTTCTATGGCTATCTTGGAAGTCCAGAAGCTGTATTCTGGGGAGCATATAATTGAGTTGTGAGTCTGCATTTGAATGACACAATACTTCAGAAAGTCTTTCTTTTGCTTTTTAGAATATTATCTATGTATTTAGACTTTGGAGTAACTCTTTAAGAAACTACACCATATAGAATGATGCTAAGAATATAGTAGACATTCAACAAACGTTTGTGGATCTAAAGTCAATCATAATTGTCTTCATCCAAGTGATGATTGTCCTGTACTTCCTCCCTCTCTTCCTGTCTATGAAGTAAGACCTATCTGTATTGCATCAATAAATGTCCTGTAGCATACCCCAAACTCAATATACCCAAAGTGAAATTCATTCTCTCTCATCCATCCATGATTCTTGTCATCAACATCCATCTGGTCATCAAGCCAGAAACACTGAAGTCTCCTTTATGTCTTGCTCTTTCTACCCTCGTCTGTATCTTTCAACTTTGTCCCCACTTCTCCATACCCCTGACCACTGCTTTAGTTTAGTTCACCAGTTCACCATTATTTTTGTCTAGCCTGGCATAACATACTCCCAAGTGGACTACTGGACATCCCTCTTTTCCGTTGCCTAGTTGTTTTAGACCCTGTCACCAGAGTTATTTTTTAAAAAACATAATTTTCACAATTTTCCTGTTGAAAAACTTTTGGTAACTTCTTCTCAACTTTAAGGAGTCTAAAATCTTTACCGTAATAGATGAGAACTCCGTAGTCTGACCTTACTCCATCTTTTTTCAATATCAACTTAACCACTTTCCTCAACATATCCTTCGTGCTCACTGGAATTCCTGAAGTTCCTGAAATATGCTACATACATTTGTGCATCTGTTCTTCTGCTCATTATCTTCTCCCTGCCTGACAAACCTCTATTACTTATATTTCAAGTCTTAGTTCTGTGTCACTTCTGAAGATTTTTTTTTTTTTTTCCAGCCTAGGAAATCCAATGTGGCAGTTCTACTCTGTCCTATATGATCACGGTAAGGTCACTATAGAGTCAGTATGAGTCAGAATTAACTCAATTCTACACAACACCAGTAAATAGACAATAACCAAAGCAATGGAATGTAATTTCCAAGATTCAGTTATAAAAAGACTTAGGTTTCCATCTTGGTTGCTCACCCTGTATTGCTCTCTTACTTGCTTGCTCTAAGAGAAGGCAGTTGCCATGTTGTGAGTTGCCCTATGAAGAGGTGCCCTATGACGTGGCAAGGAACCAAAGGTTCTGGCAAATGGCCAGTGAGGAACTGAGGCCTTTGGTCCAACAAGCTATGAGGAACTGAATCCTGCCAGCAGCCATCTGAGGGAACTTAGAAGAAGATCCTTCCCCAGCGAGAGAAAACCAATACATGCTTTGTTAGCAAGGCATCTACCTCATTTCACTGTCCTTTAAGAAAAATTTACTTGCGGTCTCTCACTCTTCGCTACCCAGGCACTGACTTGGGCAGTAGTTCAGTGATCAAGAAGACCCAGTTCTTTGTCCTTTTAAAAGATATCTTTCCTTCTGAGGCTACTTCCTGTCTGTCTGCATGTTTAAGTATTCTCTATTCTACAGAAACAAGATAAAACTCTAAAAAACTTCTCACCTCAACCCCAGTAGTTTTTCGATCTACCATCCTCTTTTTTTTTAACGCTTGATGTGTCCTTAGAACAAAACAACATGACTTGGACGCAGTACAAAGGAAAGCACGTGTGGGATGGAGCCGGAGAAGAGGCAGAGACAAATTCATTACAGGGCATTGTACACTGTGGGGTAAAGCTGGTTATACAAGCTCAATGAGAAGAATTACCGTAATTCCTGATTAGCGGTAATTGAACAGCAGTTGTATCCCTTAGGCACTATAGTCTATGGACTTGTCAGCGATTTAATGCATTGACTCCAAAATAAGAAAAAAAAAAAAAAAAAAAAAATCCAGAAAATTGAAATCAATGAAAGTGTAATTACATGTCTACAGAATGTAATATTATATCAACTAAATGCAATTCAATTCAACTCTACTTAAATATAAACATGATAAACTTAAATTACAGGAACAAACTGAATAGTTTTAAGACAATTCAAATTTATAAAAATTGTAAAAAAAAAAAATTCAAACTTTTAGAGAAATTTTATTTATTATCCCTTGTAGGTGTATCTTTATATCTTTGAAATGATATAAGGTGGAGCCTCTAAAATTTAGCGTTCTGGGAGAACATCTTAAAACAGCCATGAATTTATTTTCTAATATCTAAAAAGAGTGTCACAGGGGCAAAAAAAGAAGCAAAAGGTGAATGATTTCTATGCCTATAGCTACTTTGCAGTTCTCTGGGATAGTTAAAAAAAAAAGTGTGTACATAATATATGACAAATATATATGGTTGTATATTAAATACCATGTTATATGTACCTGTGTATATCAGACAGCTGTATTTCTTTTTCCTATTTCTACACAAAAAGAATTACAGACTCAGAACCTGAGCTATAATATATGTGTCACTAGTATATAACCCTGTCCCTTGAGTAAGGATCAAGTTTATTTTCAAAGTCATAACAAGATGTATCTGGCAGTTCCTAAAACTTCACCCAATAAATATTTACTGGATATTTCCCTCGACAAGTGTCTGAGAATTTATTTCCTAGCAGATAGCAGACTGGATTACTCTTTCCCTTTGTTAATTTTTATATTCTATTGACTAGATACATGCACAAACACACACATACATATGGACAAGCACATACAAACATGCACATAAACACACAATTATGAAGACCAGACATTTCGTATCTCCAGAGAAAATAGAAGTAAGATTTTTGCTTTTTCTTTATGTTTCCAGTATAACTTGGAACTTTGCCAGCCACACCAGACTTGGATACCATCTGTGAAATTAATTTGAAATTCACTTAGTTTAATTTGCTTGCCTCTAAGTCAGCCATGGCATCCCTCCAAATTTATTTTCCCAAGTTTAGACTGTAATTTTATTCTGAGATTCTCCTCCTGAGCGTATTTTGGTCCTTTCCACTAGAGAACTGTCCAGTTCAGCCATTTCCTTTCTTCCCAGTTTCTGAGTTAGTTATTTATGTCTCAGAAGAAGCCTCAATTAGTTAAGAAGGAACGATGTTTTTTAGATCAGCAAAGAACCACGGAAACAGCCTCCAGGTCATTTTATAAACCTTTAGATATTGGTTTTTAGAATTGTTAGTCCTGATTAGGAAGTTGTCCTGGCAGGGAGGGGGGAGGGAAGAGTAGGGGGAGCTAGAGTAGAATCTCAGTCTTTTTATCCTAAAGGAATCCTTACTATACTTTTCACATCTCAAGAAATCCCTGCATAAAATTAGTATGTGCACAGTTCCTGCATATTACCATGATCAATAAATTGTAGGTATAATAATCCAAAAATAATAATCAATTCTCCTTTGAATGTAGAATGATATTTTTCTGTAGATCTGCTGGCCACCTGATGAGGTATCCTTTTAGTGTGGTTCCCCCGCCTCACACCCTATGACTAGGAAGTAGTATAAATAAAGGAAGCATCATTTTTTTTCTTCTATTATTTTTAAAATTTTTATTGTGATTTGGGTGAAAGTTTACAGAGCAAATTCATCTTCCATACAGAAATTCATACACATTTTGTTTCATGACATTGCAATTCCCCACAATGTACTAGCTCTCTTCCTACTTCCTCCCTATAGTTACCTCTTTCCTTTGTCCTTCCCTTCCAGGCACTCCCAGTTCCCCCACCCCTCCTCCCAGCTGTCTCCCTGTGTAAACACTGCCAGGACTGATCACTCCAGGAAGCCTCATTTCTTTTGGTTTTTAAACTTTCAACTTTATTTATTTATTTAAAAAACCATTATCCAAGCAGGCTTGAAAGTCTTATCTCTAGTTTCTACTACAGGGTGCAGTTGTTAATGTGGTATATGATATATGCATGAGTAATTTTATTCCACATTTTAATCTAAAGATGACTTTGTAGCACAGCTTTCTTCAAAAAAAAAAAGAAAAAAAATTAGATAAAAGCTTAGCTCACTTTTTAAAAATAATTCCCTTCTTTCTTTTAAACAATTTTTTAAAAATTCGTAAGACAGGTAGGTAGGACAAATTTTTGTTAAATAACTGGCTTAACCCAAAATAAATTTAATTTGTCTAACGATAGGCTTGGTAGATTTAATTTAAATAAAAGTTGTAACTAGATTTCAGTAACTATTGTTTACGATATGAAAATTATTGACAATGTCATTAATACATTGATTTACTGTTTGATAATGGAACAGTTTTAACTTCTCTTAGGACATGAGCCCTAGCATTTTACTACTTGAATACTATATGTTGGAATTGCTAGGTTCTTCACCAACTGTGTCTCCTTCCCTTTCCTGGGCAGTAAGTTCTGCTGCTAAAGAACTTGGCACCTGAGTTTTACTGTTTTGAGATCCCAATAGCCCTTTAAAACAATCACTCCTTTGCTTGCCTCATTGAATGGATATGATTAGAAATTAAGTGGCTTTGCAGTGTTACTGCATTTCTAACTTGTTGACCACAGAAGATGCACAATAAAATTGGACAAATTGGATTAGCATCTACATAAAATCATAGGTAAATAACTTTCATCGTACATTCAACTTTTTTTTGTTTTGTTTTTTGGTCTCTCTTTTGCACTTGTTAGGTGCTGTTGAATCGGTTCCAACTCATAGCGACCCAATCTGTGTACAGGAAAATGAAACTCTGCCTGGTCTGGTACCATCTGCATAATTGTTGCCAGGTTTGTACCCATTGTTGCAGCCACTGTTCAATCCATCTCATTGACGATTTTCCTCTTCTTCACTGACTCTTTCCTTCACAAAGCATAGTGTCCTTCTCCAGGGATTGGTCCCTCTTGATAACAAGTTCCAAGTACATAAGATGAAGTCTTCCCATCCTCACTTCCAGGAGCATTCTGGCTGTACTTCTTCCAAGACAGTCTTGTTCTTTCTTCTGGAAGTCCGTATTACATTTAATGTTCTTTCCAGCACCATAATTCAAATGCATCAATTCTTCTTTGGTCCTTCTTGTTCGTTGTCCGGATTTCACATGCATACGAAGAAATGTGGCACCACTCAAATTGAAGAGAAACAGCTGCAGACATCCATTAATCATCGGAACATGGAATGTACGAAGTATGAATCTAGGAAAATTGGAAGTTGT
>NW_006921760.1:3585261-3600652 GCF_000298275.1 Orycteropus afer afer
GAGGGGGAGGCCTTCAAGGAGATGGATTGATATGGTGGCTGCGATGATGGGCTCAAGTATAGCAGGGATTGTGGGGCTGGCGCAGGATCGGGCAGTGTTTCGTTCTGCTGTGCATGGGGTCGCTATGGGTCGGAAACGACTCGACGGCACTTAACAACAACAACAACAACAACGAAGCAATTGAAAATTCAGTGGCTTGGGACAGGTGCATCTTAGTGCTTAAAGTGATATTTTTACTTTTTAACACTTTAAAGAAATCTTTTACAGAAGATTTGTCCAATGAAATGTATTCTTTGATTTCTTGACTGCTGCTTCCATGGGAGTTGATAGTGAATCCAAGTAAAATGAAATCTGTGACAACTGCAATCTTTACTCCTTTTATCATGATGTTGCTTATTGGTCAAGTTGTGAGAAATTTTGTTTTCTTTTTGTTGAGGTATAATCCATACTGAGGATAGTAGTCTTTGATCTTCACAAGTGCCTCCCCTTCATTTTCAGCAATCAAGGTTGTGTCATCTGCATATCACAAGTTGTTAATGAGTCTTGGTGTCGATAAATCCTGGTGTCCTGTTCTCATTCATGTAGTCCAGTTTGCCAGATTATTTGCTCAGCATACAGATTGAATGAGTATGGTGAAAGGATACAATCCTGACATACAGCTTTCCTGATTTTAAACCATGCAGTATTCCCTTGTTCTGCTCGAATGACTGCCTCTTGGTCTTTGCACAGGTTTGGCATGAGCACAATTAAGTGTTCTGGAATTCCCATTCATCACACTATTACTCATAATTTTTTATGATCCACACGGTTGAATGCCTTTGCATAGTCAATAAAACAGAGATAAACATCTTCTGATATTCTTTGCTTTCAGCCAAGATCCATCTGACATGAACAATGATATTCCTCATTCCACATTTTGTTTAGAATTGGCTTGTATTTCAGCCAGTTCCCTGTTGATGTACTGCAGCAAATGGTTTTTGAATTATATTCAGAAAAATTTTACTTGTATGTGATATCAGTGATATTGTTCAATAATTTCCACATTCTGTTGCATCACAAATATGGCTCTTCTGGTTGGTTGGCTTAGTAGCTGTCTTTTAAATTTCTTAGGCAGGATCTTCCAATGTTTTAACTGTTTGAAGGACTCCTTCCTTCAATACCATCGGTTCTTGATTTTATACTATCTTCTGAAATAGTTGAATGTCGGCCAATTCTTTTTGGTACAGTGATTTCGTGTATTTCTTCCATTTTCCCTTTACATTTCCTGCGTCATTCAATACCTTGCCTATAGGATCCTTCAGTGTTGCAACTAAAAGCTTGAATTTTTTTTTCAATTTTTTCACCTTGAGAAATGCTGAGCATATTCTTCCCTTTTGACTTTCTAACTCCAAGTCTTTGCACAATTCATTATATTACTTTGTCTTCTGGAACTACCCTTTAAAATCTGTTAAGCTCTTTTCTTCATCATTTCTTCCATTTGCTTCAGCTATAAAAGCATGTTTCAGAATATTTTCTGACATCCATTTTGGTCTTTTCTTTCTTTCCTTCCTGTATTTTTAATGACATTTTGCTTTCTTCATGTATGATGTCCAGCCATAACTTGTCTGTTTTTTGGTCATTAGTGTTCAATGCATCAAATCTGTTTTTGAGATGGTTTTTAAATTCAGTTGAGACATATATAAAGTTGTTCTATGGCTCTTGTGAACTTCTTTTAATTTTCTTCAGCTTCAACTTGAACTTGCATATGAGCAATTAATAGTCTGCTCTGAAGTTTGTCCTTGGCCTTGTTCTGACTGATAATATTGAGCTTCTCCATCATCTCTTTCCATGGATGTAGTCAGTTTGATTCATGTGTATCCCATACAGCAAGGTTGACATGTTTAGTTTACATTGTGAAAAAAGTATTTTTCACTTTGTAAAAAAGTATTTCCAATGAGAGTGTTACTGGTCTTGCAAAATTCTATCATGCAGCATCCAGTGTCATTTCTATCACCAAAGCCATTTAAAAAAAATTTTCCTAGGTACTGATCCTTCTTTGTTTCCAAACTTTAGTGTTCCAATCACCAATAATTATCAAGGAATCTTGATTGCACGTTTGACCAATTTCAGACTGCAGAAGTTTGTAAAAATCTCCAGTCTCTTCATATTTGGCACTAGTGATTTGTACGTATATTTGATTAATAGTCACACTATCTGGTCTTCTTTGTGGGGAGTATGGATATTATCCCATCAGTGACTCCATTGTGCTTCAAGATAGGTCTTGAAATGTTCTTTTTGATGATGAACATGATGCCATCCCTCCTCAATTTGTCATTCTTGACACAGTAGTCCATATGATTGTCCAGTTCAAAATGACCAATACCACTCCATTTCAACTCAGTAATGTCTAGGATATCGATCTTTATGTGATCCATTTTATTTTTGACAACTTTCAATTTGCTTTTAGAGTCGTACTTCATACATTCCACATTCTGATTATTAATGGATTTTTATAGCTGTTTCTTCTCATTTTGAGTCATGTCATTTGAGCAACTGAAGATCCCCAAACTTTATTCCATCAACATCATTAAGCTTGAATCTCCTTGAGAAGGCAGCTTTTCCCCAGTTGTATTTTGAGTGTCTTCCAACCTGAAGGTCTTACCTTCCAGCACCCTATCAGACAGTGTTCCACTGTTAGTCACAGAGTTTTCACTGGCCACTATTTTCACAAGTAGACCACCAGATCCTTCTTCCTAGTCTGTAAGCTCTGCTGAAAGCTGTCCACCGTGGGCGATCCTGCTGGTATTTGAAACTCTAGTGACATAGCTTCCAGCAGCACAGCAACATGCAAGCCACGTCAGTATGACAAACTGACACAACAGCAGCGGGCTTTTGTGGTAGTGGAAGGAAGTAACTCAGAAGATTCTAATACTTCATCAGCAACTTATCAGATTTATTTATAGGTCTAGGACCAGAATCTCCTTCCATCTTATACCTGCCTTAAAAATTTGCTACATTGTACCATCACACATGCTTTTAATGCTCAAAACTAATAACATATAAAACATAAGAGTATAAAAATATAACTAAATGAGAACATCACTAAAAATATAAAACCTTCATGATAAAATTCAGTTCAAACTTACACAATTCTCATTTTGAGGCATACACAGCATAGTGACAGGACAGCTAGGCCATGGCATGAAAAACTCCTTCTTTAAGATAAACATTTCTCCTAAGTCAGTTGGTGGTATAAGATGGGAGATTGCAGAGGCAAGCTGACATCATCACCCCCCTGCCCTCCCTTTTGTGCAATGCAGTACTTTGTAGTTACCAATGACCTTCCTTAGCTTGCATCAATAACTGAAAAGTGACTCAACCAAAAGACATGGTTCTATTGAGTACCGTCCTATAGGACTGAAAAACCTCTATCAAAATAGCTAGAAGGGCTGCTCAGCCATTGTTTATCTCTGCAAGCACTAACATTTTGTGGCCCATTAAGTTCAAAAATAATGTTTCTATATTTCAATCATAATTTCTCATGGAACCTTTAGCTACTAATCTTCGAATGGAATACCTAGTGAGAAACAGTCTTAACAATTAAATAATCCAACACGCCATTCTCTCACCACCTTAGAAACAGAGTTATTAGGTGAGACTCTCTTGACTATTACGTCAAAGGAATGTTTTTACATATCTACTGAAAAAACAGTACACCAACTACATTGTGCTTTGGAGCTTGGCCTGTCTACTCCCTGAGACATTTGTATGAGAGAATCTAGGTGAGGTAGACATAGAGATGTACCGGTCAGAACCTCTTTCAAAACAGGACTCACTGCCCAGATGTAGGAAGTGTGCTTAGCCAAGCATGTGCAATTGTATGCAAGATTGGAGGATACCCATGGCACTGGATGCTGAAGGTGAGTGTTTGATCAAGGATACCTGAATATAAGACTGGCTATTAAAGAGTTTATACTCTGTTTATACTCTTAGAGGCACTGTCTTGGAGTATAGCTTTTAATACCCTGATGTGGACCTCAGAGATGGTGCACATGTGCAGCTAGGGTGGCTATTGGGTCTGGGTTAAGTAATGGCCCATGCTGACTGACACTGAAATACTTACATGACTGTGGAATACATAATAGAAAGAAATAAGACTGAGAAAAATGAACCTGCTAGAATGGATATATGACTCACCAAAAGATCCACTAGAGGGTTATGTTCTACAAGAGGGTCCTCAAATCACACTTTCACCTAGCCCCTCAAGAATACTGGTGACTCCAACACCAAGAACACTTTGGAGTTCAGTGGCTCCCTTCTGTAGACCAGGGATGAAGCTAGAAGAAAACTTGTAGATCTTGGCTCACTAACAGTGATAAGGATGGTAGGTCACTAAAGAAATAGAGACCAGGAAATAACTTAATGCCAGAATCCAGGAGATCATTATTTTCATAAGAATAGATAAGACCAACCACTTTGAGGGAGATTTATGTAGGAGATCCTGGATAGAGTGGGAGAACAATGTGGAACAAAACCCGAAATCGTAAAAATATGGGGGGGGGGACCTGGTTTGCTGGTCTTATAGAGCCTGGTGGAACCCCTGAGACTATGGCCCCTAGCTGCCCTTCAGGTCTGGAATTGAACTCACTCCTATGGCTTCTAGACAAACAAAAGACAGGCACACGAGCTGAACATTTACATTAGGTAGATACACTCTTGGAGAAAACAATCATGGGAGAATAGAAGGGCTGTGTATGCACAGGGAGACAGCTGGGGGTGGGGGCAGGAGTGCATGGGAGGGAAGCACACAGGGAAGAAGTGGCTATGGGGAGGAAGTGAGAGGAGAGCTGTTGCATTGTGGGAAATGGCAGTCAATGTCATGAGACAAAGTATATATGAACTGCTGTATGGAAAATGAATTTGCTCTGTAAACTTTCACCCAAATCACAATAAAATTAAAATAAATAAATAAAAGAATAGACAAGACCAGAGTGGAAGACAAGGAGACCTGAATGGCTGAGAATTACGGAGATGGTTAATAGAACATGGCTTCCCTTGGGGCAAAAGAGATGGGCTGCCAACATAATCAGAAGAAAATAAGGAGACTGAGACCAGTCACCCAAATAAATTCACATTCCCTTGTTCAGTTTCTGCAGCTGAGCCAGGTTTCAGACTGGGACTCATTGACTCAAGAGATATGAGGTCCTCAGGGGAAAGCCCTGTAATATCCCTGCAACTATTCATTGTAAAGATTCCACCAGTTCTTTCCCATAGAACCAACAGCTTACTCGAAGGACTGTGTACTAAAAGAGTAATACCCAAACATATAGAGGATAGCTGGACACAGGTCTGATTTGAAACTTATACATGGTGACCTGAATAATCATCTTGCCTTTCCTATTAGAGTAGGGATATGGAAGGTAAGCAATGAAGAGAATTTTGGCCACATTCTGGCTTAGAGTAGGTCTACTGGGTCTACAGACCCTCCCAGTAGTCATTTCCCTAGTACATAAATGTGTAATTTGCATTCACATATTTTACTTTTGGAATAACTCCCACATTGCATCGTATTGGGGAAAGTCAAATGGAAGCTTCTGAAGCTGTCCCTCAATGCATTGGCCATAGTCCCTGGGTCACACAAATGGTTAAGCAACAAAAAGGTAGTTAGTTTGAACCTACCCAGAGACACCTAGTGATCTGCTTCCAAAAGGCCACAGCCATGAAAACCCTACGAAGCGCAGTTCTGCTCTGAAACACATAGGATCCCATGAGTTAGAATCAAGTAAATTGCAACTGGTCTGTTTATTTGGTTTTATGCCTTAGCCAAGATACCCAAAACCCACTGCCTTCAAGTTGATTCCAACTCATAATGACCTTTGAGCACCATAGGGTTTCCAAGGCTATAAATCTTTACAGAAGCAGATTGCCACATCTTTCTCCTGTAGAGCAGCTGGTGGGTTTGAACCACCAAACTTTCAGTTAGCATCTGAGTGCTTAACCACTGCATCACCAGGGCTCCTTTGGCCAGGACAGTAAATAAAAAGAAAGTATATCCTGGGTACAAATTTGGAGATTAATACTACTCTTAAAATCTAATAGATTCAGTGGAGGTTGGCTGTACCATATTTAATTCCATCCCATTTGTACCCTGCAGAAACCAGAGGAACAGTAGAAAATGATTATGAACAATCACAAGATCAACCAGTTTGTAGCCCTGATCACAACTGCTGTGCATGAGGGAGTTTTATGATCACAGCAGATTAATAGGGACTTATATAAGGAGCTCTGGTAGCATAGTGCCTAAGGCACTTGACTGCTAACTAGAAGGCTGACCATTCAAACCCACCAGCCACTCCTCAGAAGGAAGATTGGGCAATCTACTTCCGTAGTGATACTGCCTCGGCAACCCAAGGAGGGGTTGGTATGAGTCGGGTCCGACTCGACAGCACATAACAACAACAACAACAACAACATATATATAAATGATATGGAGCAAAGGATTTAGTGGATGTATGTTCTTTCCTAGCCCAACCAAGAAAGGAACGGAAATCAGCTCACCTTCACATGGAACAAGCAACAGTATTTCATTTACTATTTTGCCCCAAAGCTATATTACTCTTTCACTCTCTGTCATGACATACTCAGAAGAACTCTGGACCACACATGGACATACTGGAGACATCACATTGATTCATCACATCAATGGTGTCACATTGATCAGGCATAACAAGCAAGAGAGGTCTAACATCCTTGAAGCTTTGGGAGGACACGTGCACTCCTGAGAATAGGAGACAGATTCTTTAAAGACTCAAGAATCTGCCATCCAGTGAAGATTCTAGGGGTCCAAAGATTAGTAGTGTTCTAGATCTCCTCCTTCCAGGTAAAAGACACATTGCTGTGCCTTGCGTGCGTCCTGTCCCATAAAGAAGGAAACCCAATCCTGGGCAGCCACTTCTGCATCTGGAGGCGACACATTCTGCCCCTAGGAATGCTGCTCTAGCATTGCTGACTGGTTATACCAAAGGTTGCTTTCTGCTTTAAATGAGGCCTAGGGCCGGGAAAGGCTCTGCACCAGGTCCAGGCTGCAGCCTCTTACGGAGCATATGAACCACAGGCTGTTTGGAACTCCATCTAGTTGGGGCAGAGAGCACATGAGGTGAGGAGGGGAGGCAGGTCAGGAAAAATAGACAGGTGAATGAGCCAACAACATGGTGGAGGACTTTCACCACATCCACACCATACAAGTTGCTATTGAGTTAATTCAGACTTATGGTGACCCAATGTGTGTCAGAGTGAAACTGAGCTCCAGAGTTTCCATGGCTGAGACCTTTCAGAAGGAGTACACCAGATCTATCTTTTGACATACCTCAGGGTTGTTAACCACCAACCTTTAGCTTAGTAGCCAAGATCTTAACTATTGACACTACCCAGGGACTCCAGAGGACCTTCAATTCTCCTTTGAAGAATCTGCTCATTCTCCTGTAGGCAACATCAGTTACTGTCAAGATGACTTATACTCATGGCAACCTCATATGAACCTCCAGCCTTCAGTTAGCAACCAAGTGCATTAACCATTTGTACCACTCAGGGACTTTCTTTTAGGCAATGTTGTTTTTGTGTGTTATCTGACTTATAGCGACTCCACGTAAGGGAGTAGAATGACCCATTAGGGTTTCCTAGGCTGTAAATTTTTATGGGAGCAGATCACCAGGTCTTCCTCCCAGAGTGGCTGGTGGGCTCAAACTACCAACCTTTTAGTTTGAGGTCCAGCAGTTGAATGCTTAACCATTGCACCACCAGGACTCCTTCTTATAGGCAATAGGGAGCCATTGTTGTAGTTGTTGTTAGGTGCTGATGAGTCAGTTGGCTCTGACTCATAGCAACCCTATGAAGGAGCCATTAAAGTTTTAATTAAAAAGAAAAAAAAAGAGACTTTAATAAGTCTCCATGTGCAGAATGTAGGATGGCTTACAGGATGCTGCATGGTATATAAAAAAAAGACAGTTAGCCTTTTCAATGTTCTCATTCCTTCCTATTGTTGTTGTTATGTGCCATCGAGTCGGCCCCGACTCATAGCGACCCCTCCTTGGGTTTCCGAGGCAGTATCACTACGGAAGTAGGATTGCCCAACCTTCCTTCCGAGGAGTGGCTGGTGGGTTTGAACCGCCAGCCGTCTGGTTAGCAGGCAAGTGTCTTAGCCACTATGCTACCAGAGCTCCCCCTTCCTATAGCACCTCAAAAATCCTCATCAGAAGTGTACCTGAACAGGGCTTGCAAGAAGAGGGATAGATGTGAGGTTGTGTGCCTGACACATTCCATTTTTTTTCCCCTGCTGAATTCAGAGCTAATTTTTTTCTCCTACTTGTTAGTTTGCTTCAGAGAGGCTGTTTCATTCCTGTTCCAGAAGCCTGGGAAAGTCATTTCTATCAATGCCTTCATTACTACACAGATCCACTACAACTGAATTGCACGTCTTGGGGAATTCATTACAACGAGCTTCTACCTGTATTTTTTAAGTACTACATTGCTGTAAAGGACTCTTGAGTTTCCTTGGAAAATAACATTATTTATTTTTTGCAGGTCTGTTGGAGCCTCTTAAAAGAGTTTGACTTTGAACAGTTGGAAAATATTTTCTAACAGGAAAAGTAGGCAAGCTGTTTCTAGACATACCTTACAAATTTCATATAAATAAACAATGAGAACACTTTTCACATGAAATAATCAAGATAATCAAGGCAAAAAGAGGACTTTTAAGGAAAAAATTGCCTTCATAATCAGGGTTATTGAGTTAATTCTTTAGTTCATGTGCAATAGTAAATATTAGCTGGATTAATATATTAGTCACATAATTCATGTTAGGAAACAGTAATCCATCCATTGCTGTTAAGTGGATCCTGACTCATAGCAAACCTGTAGGACAGAGTAGAACTGCTCCATAGGGTTTCCAAGGCTGTAACTCTTTACCGAAGCAGACCACCACACCTTTCTTCTGCAGAGTAGCTGGTGGGATCGAACTGCTGATTTTTCAGTAAGGAGGCAAGTGCTTTAACTACTGCACCAGGAGTCCTTGAAAACAGTAATTCAGTTTGCCAAATATGCCTAAAATGAGCCAAAAGAGAGAAAGGAGGGTGGTGTGGGGAGAGAGAGAGAGAGAGAGAGAGAAAGTCTGAGAAATTACATTTTATTGTCCAAACTCTTTTATGGAAATTTTATATTTTATTGCGCAATATGTAAACATAGACCTAGAGGGAGCGTAGAGGCTGATGCTACTCATATTTTTCTTCTTAAGGTAGGTAATTAGAGGCTCCACTTTTCCTACGACTTTCAGTCAGTTTCTCTTCTTTCCAGTGAGGCCTAGTTAGCCTTTGAGTAAGGGCTCCCTCCACTGGATTCTGAGCTTCAAAACTCTTTGTCGCTTACCACCTACCTTCCTTTAAGAAAACCCCCATCTCAGGCCCCACCTCATTCTGGGAGATTAAACCAACAGAACATTTCATTCTGGAAAGCTGCAACTGAGCCCATTTATCAATCCAAGGAGGCTGAACAGGAAAGAAAAGGAAAAACTGGTACTGCTCGTCTTGAATGACATCGGCTGCACAGAATCTGTTCCCGGAAGCTCAGAGCATAAACTGAGTATAATCACAGCCCTTCAAGGTCTCAGCCCAGTTTTTCATCAAATGCAGCCTTTCATGAATTATAGCTTTCAGGGAGAAGTTGGAGATTTACATCCCCAAGACTCTGCCCCAGGGTCATTGCTTTCTTTAAGTTTACAATTTTGAGCTGTATTTCTAAAAGAAAACTACATGTTTTATGCTGTTTTAGGCTATTTGGTTTAATCAAATGCTCTAGTTAATCCCAGGTGACCCCTTTTATCTTACTTGTATTGCATCTGTTCAACGAATTGGAATAAAATAAGACCATATAATTAACACAAATGATATAGGTCATGCTCAACCATTCTTGTGAGGTCTAGGGTTCACAATTATGAATATTCATTCCTAGCTGTTTAACCTTTATTAAGTTATATAAGCATTTTGAAAATGTTTCCTCATCTAAAAGTGGAACTATTAATATTTAACCCACCTCAAAAGGTCGTTGCAAAGATTAAACAAAGTAATGAACATGAAAATACTTCACAAACCATGAAAACATAACGTAGGTGTGGCTGTAAAGAAATGACATAGAGTTGGATTTTTTTTTTAATTTTTTATTGTGATTTGGGTGAAATTTTACAGTGCCAATTCATTTTACATTCAATAGTTCATACACATTTTGTTTTGCGACACTGATAACATTTCCCACAATGTAAAATTTCTCTCCTGCTTCCTCCTTGTGGTTACCATTTCCCTGTGTCCTTCTTGCCTATGCACTGTGCCTCCTACTTTTCTCCCTGTGCAAATGCTGCCTTCTGATCTCCCATGGTTGATTCTTCTAAGGAAGGCATCTCTCCAGTATAAATGTTCAGCTTCTCAGCCTATCTATTGTTTGGCTGAGAGTTAAGCCGCAGGAGTGGGTTCAATTCCAGGCCCACGGGGTGACTTGGGACCACAGTCTCTATTTGACCAGTAATCCTTTTTTTAAAAAATATTTTTAAATTTTGTTCCACATCTTCTTCCCACTCTATCCAGGATCTCCAATTCTGATCCTTTGCTGAGTGGCCGGCATTGGTAGTCAGGCACCATCTAGTTTTTCTGGTCTTATGGTTACGTAGGCTGAGGTTCCCATGGTCCATTAGTCACTTGGACAAGTTGTCTCCATATATCTTTAATTTTCTTTATTCTCCTTTACTCCAGCTGAGGAGAGACCAATAGTTGCATCTTAGATGGCTGCTTAGATGGTACTCAGCAAAGTACGATGTAGAACAATGTTTTGGTGTACTATGTTGGGCCAATTGAGCTTGACATCCCCTATGACCATGGTACTGAGCCCACAGTCATAGAAACTCACTCCTTCAAGGTGCTTGGTTGTGGCTGAGAAATTATTTTAACTTTGCCCCCTGTTAGCTCTATTACATATATGGACATTTTTATAGCACATGCAAACAGGTATGTAGGAATATCATCTGCCAAACCTATACATGATCATGGGTGTATTCCCCTTTGCCTACCCATACCTGATCATCTTGCCTTTCTACCTGTGTATCCACCTGTAGATTAATGTTTATTATTACTCACAATACAGTATTGTGTATGTAATAGGTATCACCTTTGTTGTCTCTCTTGTGTATCTCTCCATGTCTTCCTTTTCCATGAAAACTTCACCTCAAAAAGACAGACAATACAATTCAAAATGAGCAAAGAATAAGAACAGACACTTCACCAAAGAAGACATTCAGGCAACCAACACACACATGAAAAATACTCGTGATTATTAACCATTAGAGAGATGCAAATCAGAACAACAATGAGATATCATCTCAGTCAACCAATAATAACAAATTGCAACAAGACATGAAACAAATGCTGGTGAGATTGTGGAGAGATTGGAACTCTCATACCCTAATGGTGGTATAATGGTATAATGGTGGTAAAATGGTATAATCACTGTGGAAAATGGTATGGTGTTTCCTTAAAAAGTTGGAGATAGAAATACAGTCTCATCCAGCAATCCCCCTACTAGGAATATATCCTAAAGAGGTGATCTTTGGGACATGAATATCCATGTTCATTGAAGTGCTATTCACAATAGCAAAATGGAAACAGCTTAAGTGCCCAAGAATGGATAAAAGGATAACCAAACTATGGTACATCCGCACGATGGAATAGTAGGAAACATTAAGGAATAGTGAAGGATCTGTGGATCACCTCATAACATGGATGAACCTGGAGCACATTACGTTGAGTGAAATAAGTCAGTCACAGAAGGACAAATATTGTATGAGTCTGATATTATAAAAAGTCAAGGAAAGGTTTACAGAGGGAAGGTTACCAGAGATGGAAGGGGAGAAAAGGGACAATTACCAGCTAGTTAAGAGATGTATTGATTTGGGTGAAAGAAAGACAATATAACAAAAACATATGCCCAGCACAATATCAGTAAGGAAAAAGAAGGCACATAATTGGATGTTTTTAGTGTTGGGCATAGTGACTGGCTGAGCTCTAAAATAAAACCTATGAATGAGCATCACTGTGGAATTAATATCATCAGAAACACATAGCATGCCGAATAACATACAAGTACTAGTTCATGTTGTTGGTGTTGTTAGCTTCAATCAAGTTGGTCCCCTGACTCATAGTGACCTTGAGTCAGCACTATTACATTGTGATTTTTGGAAGTAGACCACCAGGCCTTTCTTCTTTGTCTGGAAGCTCCACTGAAACCTATCCAACATCATAGCAATGTGCAACTTCCACTGATGGATGGTGGCTGGACATGAGGTACACTGTTTGGGAAATGAACCTGGGTTTCTGGCATGGCAGGTGACGATTCTACCACTGAAAAACCATTGGTTAACAGAGAGAACCAAATACCATGTGGTCCAATAAAAAAGCATTTTCTTTCCATATAGTAGACAATACATTAAGATTTTTTTTTTTTAACTGATGTTAATTCTAAACTCCATTCTTTCCCACTTGAAAAGAAAGCTAGTGAAATTTCACCTGGGTGGTTTATTGATTTGGATTTATTTTTCAAGTGAGCATATGTTTCTAACTTGTCATTGTTTGATAGGATCAATGAAATTTGAGTATTTTTGTATAAATTATACTCCCAAAGTCAACATAAACCAACTGATGCATTCAGTCCTCCAAAAATGTATTCAATTTGTGAAGTCACAGTGCTGCAGGAATGGATACACATTCACTATGTTCAGTTTCACCTTTACCTACTGCCTACCACGTTTCTCCTTTCTCCATATTACAAATCCAATCACATCAGTAGGGGCTCAATAAATTCAGCTGATGGTACTCATTACGCTTATGTATAGTAAGCACATTAAGATTCTGGGAAAGAAGGTAGAAATTAAATATTGCATTTTTTTCCAAACACTGAAACAAATTGGAGGCACTTGGCATGTGGACTACCAAACTATAATTCAAAACCCTTTCCTGGAGTGGGAACTCCTTAACAACTGGACATTATTACATAATTCTCTTAATTAATGTTGTTTATTGATGATTCTAATTTCAGATTATTCAGAATTCATTTTCATGTTTCCTATGACCAAGGAACATAAGAAGCATGCGGTCTATCCTAAGAGGTTCAGCTTTCATGAAGGCTGTAGACTTATGACAGCTGCTTCTCATTACTGCCTTCTCCTTCTCCCCTTGTCTTTCCTAGCAGAGTTATATGCTTACTTTTCAGAGTTCAAACAAATTTTTTTTTTTTAATTTTCTACAACACATTGCATCATTTTTTTCTTCTTTTTTAACCTCTTGTCAAGGAGACTATAAACTCCGTGAAGTTGAGTTTTAGAGTGCCAGTACCTGGCATAGTGCCCAGTGTCACCTCCATAAAGAGTCTCAATATACAGTTGTTGTATAACGAGAGAGTGACAAAAGAAAATATTTTCATTCTCTCTGCCTTGTTAGGATCCTTGAGATGTGGCAAGGCTGGATCCTTGGGAAAGTATTCTTAAGCATAGGGGCAACTGTTTGATTTAACAATTTGCCTGTAAAATCTACTAAAAAATCTGAACTTCCTAGGGGATAAAAGTAAATGATAACATTTTTGTTGTTGTTGTTTAGAGATGGAACATTTGAAGTAGCAGCTGAGATTATATCTTCCCTGTACTTTGTTCATACATAAGAGAAGAAATGAAAATTCTGAAAAGACGTCTGTATTGTAAATCAAAGTACATTGCTGAAATCAATGTTGAGTTGACATTCTGCTTGCAAATATTCTTTTGAGATTGGTTCTTGTAAATCTCTTTCCCATCTGGTTTTTATGTCTGCTCTGGGACTTATATGCACAGAATTGTCTAGGATATGCTCAGAATGTTGAAATAAAGTATGTGATTTTCTAATAAAAGGTTAGCTGGGAGGGGAAGATACTGTCTTGGTCATATCTATACTTCTTATATCTCTTGTAACTTGGCTCTACTTTTGGAAACTTTGAGAAGTGTTTTCTCAGAGTAAGAATACGTATTTGAAGTCATGAAATAATCTCATCCTGCAACTTTATGTTTCTATAAAGAATATTTGCTGGAAGGATAATTTTTACTTTTAAACACAGGAAGAGGGAGCAGCAGAGAAAAGTTTGTGATTGCAATTTCCTCTCTTGCCATAATTGAGCTAATTTTATTAAATTAATGACAGAAAGAAACAATTGTTTATGTAAAGGTTTCATTCCTTACTGAAAATTAGCTAATGTGGGAATGTTTATCCCTTCTTAAATGACAGCTTCAGTGAATACAAAGAAAAAGAATAGGAAAAACAATTGCAGTCTGAGATATGCCATGATAAATAAGCCCAGGATTATAATTTAACATCTGGAATTGATAACCCTCCTTGAGTTTTGTGAGGCAATGGTGTTCATAATGGAATCTTCCAACGGAGAACATAATCACCATCATCATCACTTAACATTTATCCAACTCTAGTCTTCATTTGCAGGGCAGAGATTAATTTCCACAGTAACCAATTTTGGATTCACACAAAGAGAAGGAGACATCATCTTGCCCCTTAAAAACATAAAGTTGCACCTTACTCTCACCTTCTTTGGCGTGTGTGCATGTGTGTACATGTGTCAGGGCATTCCAGAGGTAGTTTTCAGTGTTGAAGAAGTTCTTCCTAACCCTGAATATCCTCCCAGCTGAAGAAATGACTAGACAGGGATTCTGGGGCTAGGAGCTTTCTCTCAAAGAGTGAGAATAGGCTACTGACTTTAATTTGTCATTTTTGTTTGTTCTTATTGCTTCAATGAAAACATAATAAGAAATCATGGTAGAATGAGGGTAATTGAAGCTAGTTGTGTCCGTTGTGTCCAATTCCAGTGTTGCTCTTTTTGCAGTGGCATCCCTCATCCTTGCCTTTCATGTTCCAACCCCCTCCACCCAAGTTCCCCCAGCAACAAACCGATCACAGCTCTATTGTCACATATTAAGATTTTAGAGACTTAATTTTACAACTGTATGGGGTAAACCATTTAGGAAAGTAGAGTATTTTACAATTCTCTATTGATCCTGCCTTGAAATTTGAGTTTAGAGTCTTCTTTTCTTTCTTTAGTGTAGATCAGTATTTTTCAACTTTCACTATGCATAAAAAAGATTTTGGAGAATAATTATTTATATATATATATTGATACACACACATATTTTACTTTACTTGCTGTATTAAGACTCTAACTTCTACTTAAACTGTAATAACTCCCTTAATGATACTCTTCCAGACCTCTCTCTCCTGTTGTTGTTGTTGTTGTTAAGTGCCGTCGAGTCGTTTCCGACTCATAGTGACCCCATGCACAGCAGAACGAA
>NW_006921760.1:3604247-3618970 GCF_000298275.1 Orycteropus afer afer
TCTTTGGCTTCCTGGGTTCCACCCCTTCCTCCTGCTCTTCCGGCCTGCTACTCTGTGCTACGCCCATGCTTACCTTGCTCCCGAAGACCTGGTCCCTCTTGGGAGGGTAACAAGGGAAAGTTATCCTGTATTAAGCTAGCCTTTATTTTCTCTCCTAGAGGCAGTTTAACAGGATACTTCATCCATGATGATCTTCGGGAGGCATTGACTGTTGATCTCCTGTAAATGGCAATGCTCCTGTGTATCCTTGCAGTAGCTTCTCTGTGCTTACTGCATATGCATGACTAATATTGTTGTGGTTGCCATTAGTTGCTGTTGAGTCAATTCCCACTCATGTTAGTTACTCCCAAACTCAAGAGTAAGCTCAAAACTTGATGTTCCATGAGACTATGATCTTAAGTTCCCAGGTCCAGCACCATAGTCTTGGGGGACATCGAGTTCTGCTCTCACTCTTGAGTATGGGACTAATAGTCCACAGAGAAAGTGTTCTACATCCTACCTTGTTGAGTAGCAACTGGGTTCTTAAAAGCTTGTGAGCTTCCATATAAGGTGCAACTATTGGTCTCTCCCTATTCTGAGTGAAGAGTGAAGAAAATCAAAGATACATGGAAATAATTAGTGTAAAGGACTAATGGACAATGTGAATCTCAGCCTCCATGACCCTGGGACAAGAAGAACTAGATGGCGACTGACTACCTCTGCTGACTACTCTGAAAGGGATCACAATAGAAGGTCCTGGATGGAGTAGGAGAGAAATGTGGAACAAAACTCAAGATCATAAAAAAATCAGGCTCACTGGTCAGATAGAGACTGCTGGAACCCCTGAGACTATGGCCCTTACTCCCTTTTCAAGCCTGGGACTGAACTCACCTCCATGTTCAATGGGTCAACTTTCAGCCAAATAATAAAGGTTTATAAAGTGAACAATAATGCCAGGGAGGTACACACTCTAGGACAATCAATCTCATACTCGCTTGGTGAGTAGCCACTGGGATCTTAAAAGCTAGCAAGCTGCCATGTAGATGCAATGATGGGTTTCTCCTCGTCCAGAGCAAAGAAGAATAAAGAAAACCAAAATTCATGGAAACAATTAGTCCTAGCGACTGGTACACCATCTGATCTGCAGCCTATACGACTATGAGACCAGAAGAAGTAGATGGTGCCCGGCTACCATTGTCATCCACTTGAAAGGGGATCTATGTAGGAGATCCTTGATAGAGAGGGAGAACAATGTGGAACAAAACTCAAAATCATTGGAGGAAAAAAAGGTGGGGACCAGGTTTGCTGGTCCGATAGAGCCTGGTGGAACCACTGAGACTATGGCCCCTAGCTGCCCTTCGGGTCTGGAATCGAACCCACACCTGTGGTTTCCAGCCAAACAGGGGACAGGCATATGAGTTGAACATTTACCTCAGGTAGATACACTCTTTGGAGAGCTCAATCATGGGAGAAAGAAGGGCTGTTTATGCACAGGGAGACAGCTCAGGGGGCAGGAGCCCATGGAGGGATGGACACTGGGAGGAGGTAACTGTGGGGAGAAAGTGGGAGGGGAGCTGTTGGCATTGTGGTAAACTGTGGTCAATGACATGAGACATGTGAACTGCTGTACGGAGAGTGAATTTGCTCTGTAAATCTTCACCCAAATCACAATATAAAAAAAGAGATCAAAAGGGCAGCATTTGCCCAGAGATGAAGTTCAGAAGACAGGAAGAGAGTAGGGAAGAAGGAAGATGGAAACAGGAAACACAAGGAGGGAGTGAGATGAGAGCTGTTACATTGTGGGGACTGCAATCAGTGTCATGAAACAAAACATCTTTGAGTTGTTGAGTGGGAAACTAAGTTGCTCTGTAAACTTTCACCTACATTGCAATATATATAAAGGAGTAATTTCAGCATTTAGGACTTATATGTTTTATCCTATAATTAGGACAAATATTTAGGACTCCTTAACATTATATAATCTCAAACCAAATGGACAATATTGGGCTTTCTTTCCCAATTTTTAACCACTTCATCCAGATATCTTTTAAGTAAAGATGTCTCCTTGTTGTTACCACTAAGGAGCTCTGGTGATACAGTGGTCAAGCCAATCAGCTGCTAACCAAAAGGTTGGTGGCTTGAACCCACCAGCTTCTCCATGGAAGAATGATGAGGTAGTCTGCCTCCACAAAGATACACAGCCTTGGAAACCCTATGGAGCAGTTCTATTCTGTCCTATAGGATCACTATGAATCAGAATCAACAAGTGGGTGGGTGGGTAGTTATCACAACATTCTAATTCTCCCTTATTAGTTCCCAGTCTGTTTTTAGGTGTACATTTTTTATGCCATTCAAGATATCAATATCACTCAAATGTCTTAGTTCTTAAAATCCAAAAAATCAAACCCATTGCCATTGAGGCAATTCTGACTCATAGCAACCCAACAGGACACAGTAGAACTGCACATAGCATTTCCAAGGCTGTAAGGAGCTCTGGTAGCATAGTGGCTAAGACACTTGCCTGCTAACCAGACGGTTGGCGGTTCAAACCCACCAGCCACTCCTCGGAAGGAAAGTTGGGCAATCCTACTTCCGTAGTGATACTGCCTCGGAAACCCAAGGAGGGGTCGCTATGAGTCGGGTTTGACTTGACGGCACATAACAACAACAACAACAATCTTTACAGAAACAGACTTCAGCATCTTCCTCCTGTGGAGCAGCTGGTAGTCTCAAACTGTTGGCCTTTCAGTTAGCACTCGAGCACTTTAATCACTGTGCCACAGGGCTCCTTTCCTTAAAATCAGATTAAAAAAGTGTCAACACCTATTAAACCCTAGAAAGTATACCTGTTGCATTACAAATGCTTACAATTAGGACTGTAAGATTAGAAATCCCTGTGGTTAGTTGCTGGATAGTCAGCTCGGACTCATGGCAACCTTATGCTTCCATCTACCGTCTCACTTGGCGGTAACTCTAACTTTCTATTGCCCATCACTAGAGAGTCATCTACTCACTCCCCAGTAATCTATAAATAAATAACATCGAACCTGCTAAGAAATGAAATGCTTTCTTATAATTAGTCATTATCACCACTATCAGAGTGCTCATGTATTTGTGCTGCAATGGGTAAATATTTGTGTTTGTATGTATGGGTATTGTATATGCAGTAGTGGATATTGGTTGGTCTAATTAATGATGCCATACGACAGAGACTGTGCATGTTGGTCTCAGGAGTTTAGTATGGAGTTTGCATAAATAAGTCATTTCAATGTCAGGTACTTAACTTTCACTATTACACTGCAACATGACACCATTAAGTTGGCTATAAAGAGAATAAAGGCTAGCTTAATACAGCTCATGTCACTCCTGAAGTGGCCCCTATTCAAGATAACTGAAACCTCTCTAGCCCATTGGGAGAACCGTTCTGAGATATGAATGGTGTCAGTGTTCTACCACTCTTCAGAAACTGATTTATTTAAATGAATTTTTATACAGCAGGAACGTATCCTCAAGCAAGGTGGTTTATAAGCTGGACCTTCCTCTGTTCCCAAACTAGATAACTAGTAAATAGTTATCTAAATAGTAAAAACACACAACTGAGCAAACACAGAAGTTGAGGAGACGGTGACCTAGAGGCTGGTTGTTTTGTCCAACTGTCAGCTTCAATGAACAGAGGTTCTCAGTGAATGATCCACCTACCACAATATTTATTTAGAGAAAAACAGAATAATGGTGTAGAAAAGGGCAAAAAGGAGAATGAGTGTCTCAGACATGCAAACTGACACCAAGAAAATCAACATAAATGCAAGGTAACTTTTTACAGGTTCGTTTTAGTACATGTGGTTGTCTTTATCAAAATTTTATTGGTGAAGAATTCTTTTGTTCTAGATTGATCTGTATATCAAGGGAAACTAGAGCTCAGAGAATCTCTGAAATACCATTTGGAGATGCTCATTTGCATCATATTTCTGTGAGAGAAAAAGAGGAGAGAGGAGGAAAATAGAGGGGAGGAGGAGGACGAATTCCTTAGCAAGCTCTAGCATGGTGACCTGCCCAAGAACCTAGTGCTTTTCTAATTTTATTTCATTTTGTGAAACTTTTTAAGCTCTTATTCCAACACAAGCTAAAAACACTGAAAACAGACACTTGATACATAAAAAGTGTAAATTCTAAAAGAGTTTGATTCAGGTTGTGATGTATATGTGTGTTTGTGCTCACACATGTGCATATGAATGGTAGTGTGTGTATACACACAGTTACTTCCGTTTAGACTTTAAAGTCCTTAAGATTAAAGTCAAACAATATTTTAAAAATCTGCCTGTTTTATAAGGGACAAATGCACTCTGCATGTTTAATACATTTTTATATGCTGAGAATTATGAAAGTTCTATGTGTTTGAGTTCTTGAATCCACTAATAGGTCTTATCTGTGGCACATTCTTTCTTAGCATGTTCATAAGAAACCCACACATTTCTACCAGAGTATATTTCAGTTGCATGCAGTTGTAGACTGCAAGAGTTCTATATGTAAATACAAACCAATTGCCATCAAGTTGACTTCTACTCATGGTGATTCCATGGGTCAGAGTTTGAACTATGCGCCATGGGGCTTTTCAATGGCTGAGTGTTCAGAAGTAAATTGCTAGGCCTTTCTTTTGAAGTGCCTTGGGCCGGACTCAAACTTACAAAGTCTTGGTTAGCTACAGAGTGTGTTTACCATTCGCATCACCCAGAGGAACTCCTAATAAATAAAAGGAAGTATCAAATAATTAATTTCTGTGTAAATATGTGAGTGCTAGGTGTGTATGGGTGTGTGTGTGGGAGGTAGGGATGGATCCTTTGCAAGTTCAAGTCTTCATATTTATTAATTCAATGATTCATTCAGCTATAGATACTGAACAAAGAACTGGGGCTACAGTGGTGAATAAAACAATTATGTCTCTCATCCCCATGTACCTGACTGTGTTGTTTGGCAGACAGATGTTAAGCAAATTGCACAAATCAATTTTCAAATTAAAAATGTGATAAGAATGACTAAGACAGTTTGAAGGCTAAGGAGGACATGGTAAAGTGAGGATGGTGAGGAAACATTCAAAATACAGAGAACACTGTGAGCCAAGGCTCTGTATCAGGAAAGGCTCTGATGAACCAGGGAAACTAGCAAAAGGCTTGCATAAGCACAGCTGCCAATGAGGAAGTGAATGGTGAGAGAGAGAGCTGAATTATAGTGTGTGTGCATATAGTTACTATCCACAAGATTTTAAAAGCCTTAAAATTAAAATGAAACATTTTTTTATCTACCTGTTTCATATACATAGACAAATACACATTGCATATTTAATAAATTTAGTATGTTATATTGTTTAGGGCTTTCAGAACCATTAGGAAGTTTGGTGTTCATAACAGACATACAGTATCTTTAAAGTGTTATCTAGGAAAGTGAAAGAATGAGGTGTTATTTGAAGATTATAGTTTGACTGCTGAGTAGAAAATAGACTGGAAGAGGATCATGGTATGGAGGGTAAATAAGTTAGGACATTACTGAGACACGATGGTGGCTTGGGCTTGGGTGATTGACAGGTGTGGAGAGGCTGGGAAGTGGCAAATATGAGATGTAGTGTAGATGTAAAACTGACAGGACTTAATGATTGATCTGATGTAGTAATAAGGAAACAGGAAGATTCCAACCATGGCTCCTGGGTTTCTGGGTGCTGGACACCTGGTGAATAGTGGAGGAGAACTTTTGGAATGCAGGTGAGTGTTTAGGGAAAACTGAGTTCAGACTGCGTCATGTTCAATTTGAAGTACTTAGGAGATAGTCTAGTAGAAATCTAGAACAAAATGTGTATTTCTAGAGCTCAGATGAAGGTCTTGAAAAAGACACAAGCAAATCAGGTGGTATTTGAAGTCACAAGAGCAGATAAGAACATGAGTGAGAATGAAGAGTAAGACACAAGGAGGACCAAGGACACACCTTAAAGGATTTCATTACTTACAAACATGGATCAAACATGAGAAGCTTCCAAAGGAGACTGAGATGGAGTGGTTGAAAGTATGAGAAAAACCAGGAGGCATATAATTGTGGAATCCAACAGAAGAGAGTATTTCTTGTTGGAGGAGGCTGACAAAATATCACCTAAGATGAGGACTGAAATATGTACGTTGGTTTAAAATGGAGGGAGGATGTTTGTGACTTAAGCAAGAACAAGTTTAGTGGAGTTGGGACAGAAGCCAGAATGGAATCACCTGAGAATGAATACGACATGTGAAAGTAAACGCTGCTTGCAAAGACACGCTTGATAAAAGCAGCTGTTGGAAGAAACAATGTGGGGTCAGTAGCCTGAGAAGCATGCATGATTCAGGGAGAGTTTTAATGCTGTCATGTTCTTTCTTTTATGGTAAGTATCCAAGAGGTAGCAAAATTTGAGGACATCACCACAGTACGGAGAAAGCACAGGAGCAACTTAGAGGCAGAAACCATACGTGAGTGTATGCACAACACACATACGCACTCTTGCTGAGAAATAAGTAGCTGGAAAAAACCATTTTGCATATTAGAAATCACAATAGATATCACATGTTCCAAGGAAGTGTTAATTTCTTACTTTACATCAGCTCAATCCCCTAAACACCTAGAATGGAAGCTCCATGAAGGCAAAACTGTTTCTACATTTTGCTCTTTAATGCACTTCTCAGTGCCTAGAGCTGTGCTTGGATTGACACAGTGGCTGCCACAATGGCCTTGAGCGTAGCAATGACTGTGAGGATAGCGCAGGACAGGGCAGTGTTTCGTTCTATTGTGTATAGGGTCACTATAAATTGGAACCAATTTGACAGCACCGAACAACTAACAGCAACAGAACTGTACTTGGTACATAGTAGACCCTCAATAAATATTTTCTAAAAAACTGAATAAATTAGGTACATTTTGTTTTTCCAATTTCGTGAATAAGGAGACTAAGAATTAGAGAGCTCAACTAACTTGCCCAAGATTGCAAAGGGCTAAGTGAGGATATCTGTATTGGTACCCAATAAAGTCTTTTGATTAATATGCCAAATTGCCTCTCATTTTGGAGCCTGCTGGACAAAGCAAATTTGTTTTTTTTTTTTTTTTAGAGTTTTTGGGCTTCTACATGGAACATCCTTTAATGCCAAGGGATTTTAGAGTATTAAAATAAAGCTCATTAGAAAAGTACTGACATCTGTCCAACAGTAGTTTGGTAGCCCATGAAGGGAAGCCATGACCAACATATCTAGCTCCTTATTCCAGAAACAACCAGCAGATATAATCCCTATTTTCTTTGCCTTTCAAACCAAGCACCATGCGGTACTCGGGCATCCCTTTAATTGCCACATTCTCTTTTGTGCTCATCTGTGGTTGTACTTTGTTTTCCTATCCCAGTCCAGGTCCATAAGATATATTTGCTTGTGTCTATTACCTGATACCTATAATAATCATTATCTTTCTTATTTTCTCTTGTTTCTACATCGACCCCAACTACTAAATCCCAGGAAAGCTAATTTATCCAGCATTTTAAGGAAGCTAAGATCTCACGAAATTGTGAGGGCCTGGCATCTCCACAGACTCAGAGATTCTGCCACATTGACCAATGGACTTGATGAAGATTCTAAACTTAAAATATGAATGTTGAGAAGTAGAATCAGCACAGTTCTTAATAAATGCAAGTGGCTATTTGCACATAAGGTAAAGGAGAGGGAAAACAGTTGAAAATATAAGCAAGAGGGTCAACAGAGGTTGTTGTTAAAAGGAGGTGAGAAATCCTGAGGGAAAGAGTTTTCCCTCAGTTACACTGACCTTGTTTTTAATGAGGAAAACTTAGAATTCTGAACATTATGTATAGTTTATTATATATAATTATGTTTAGGCTGATTCTACAGTAAACTGTGTTAAGTGTCATTATTACATGTGAGTAATAAGTTTATCATTATTACATGTGAGTAAGTTTCAATTCTTGTTCACCTTTACAAATATCTGCATTAGAGACCTCATCAGGTATTGCTGTACACAGACATCTTTAACAAGTTTGACCCAAACTTGCTATTGAAGTCAAGATACTTATGATGAGACCAACGGACCATGTAAATTGTATCTCTTATAAAATTCTCACAATGATGTCTTATTTCCATCTGGATGTACTGTGGGCTACTTTAAAAAAAAAAAAAAACAAAACACATTCACTAACATTGAGTTGTTGAGTTGGTCCCTACTCATAGTGACCCCTTCTTGGATTTCCCAGGCAGTAGCACTATGCGGTACTAATCTGATTTTAAGGAAAGGAGCCCTGTGGCACAGTGATTAAAGTGCTCAAGTGCTAACTGAAAGGCCAATGGTTTGAGACTACCAGCTGCTCCACAGGAGAAAGATGGGATCTTATCTTTTATCTCTTTATCCCGGAACACATTCTAGTGTTTGACATACAGCAGCTGTTCCATAAATGTTTGCTTATCATGTGAACCCCACTGCCATTGAGCAGATTCAGACTCATCATGAGCCTATAGGACATACTATAACTGCCCTATGGGGCATCAGGGCTACATGATCTTATGAATAGCAAACATTTATTGAATACTTCCTATGTATCAAGGAGCAGTGGTGGCACATTAGTTAAAAGTGCTTGGCTGCTAACTACAAGGTCAGTGGTTCGAACATACTAACTAGCTGCTTCATGACGGAAAGATATGGCAGTCTGCTTCTGTAAATATTATGGTCTTGGAAACCCTATGGGGCAGTTCTGCTCTGTCCTATAGGGTCGCAATGAGTTGGAACCAACTAGATGGCAACCGGATTTTTTACTTTTTTTAAACCATGTGTCAGGCACTATGAAGGGATTTACTTTCATCATCTTATTTAATTTCATTTTCACAGTAGCTGTATTATTGTGAACTTGTATTATCATTAGCTCCTTTTAGAGATGAAGGGACTGGAGTACATGGAGGGTCAGGAATTTTCTCAAAGTCACACACATGGACAAAATCACAATTTGAACCTGCCTTTGCAGAGGTTTTTCTCTTTCATTCTACCAGTAAAAGAAAATCAATGGTTTTGGTCATATTGATGTGTGTGTGTGTGGGAGTGTGTGTGTAGGGGGGTTTTGTGAAGGAGTATACCTTCCCTGAGAGCAAACCTAGAGCTAATGGTTTTCAGACCACATTTGAAAAAGCTGGTATTAATCCACTCTCGCATAACCTGGTTCATCATCAGGAGAAACAACCCCTTGCTTAAGGGAACAGGTGTCTATGCATAGATATCTCTGTAAGGCAAGGTCATTGTTGTTGCATTGTTAGGTGCCATCCAGTTGGATCTGACTCTTGGTGACCTGAAGTACAACAGAATGAAAACACTGCTAGGTCCTGCTCCAGCCACACAATCCTTGCTATACCTGAGCTCATCATTGCAGCCACTGTGTCAATCCATCTAATTGAGGACCTTCCCCTTTTTCATTGACCCTGCACTTTACCAAGTAGGATATCCTTCTCCAGGGAATGGTCCCTTCTGACAACATGACCAAAGTAGATGGGACAAAGTCTGGTTATTCTTGCTTCCAAGGAGCATTCTGACTGTACTTCTACCAGCACAGATTTGTTTGTTCTTCTAGCAGTCCATGGTATTTTCTGTATTCTTCACCAATACCACAACTCAAATGCATCAACTCTTCTTCAGTCTTTCTTATTAATTAACCAGCTTTCACATGCATATGAGGTGATTGAAAATACCATGGCTCAGTTAGGTGCACCTTAGTCTTCAAAGAGACATCTTTGCTCTTCAGCATTTTAAAGGGGTCTTTTCCAGCAGACTTACCCAATGCAACAACATATATTATTCTGATTTCTTGCTGATACTTCCATTGATACTGATTGTGGAACCAGGTAATATGAAATCACTGACAACTTCAATTTTTTTCTCCATTTATCATGATGCTGCTTATTGGTCCTGTTGTGAGGACTTTTGTTTTCTTTATATTGAAGTGTAACCCACAATGCAGACTTTAATCTTTATCAGTAAGTGCTTCAATTCACCTTCACTAAGACAAAGTCATGATAGGACCTAATCTGCATACCTCTTTGGGATTTTAGAGAAGTGTATCCTATATGTAAGGAGCCTTGATGGTGCAATGGTTTGAATGTTTGGCTTAAGAAAGGTCAGTGGTTCAAACCTACTCAGCAGCTCCTTAGGAGAAAAGACCTGGTGATCTGGTCCTGTAATGATTACAGCCTAGGAAACCCTATGTGGGGCAGTCCTACTCTGTCACATAGGATTGCTGCTATGAGTCAGAATTAACTGCACGACCTACAGCAAAATCAATATCCGATATGCATATATATATATATATATAAAATCTGAAAAAATGTGTTATAAAATCCCATAGGACACTAAGGAGCCCTGGTGGTGCAATGGTTACACTAGGGAAGATCAGAGAAAGGGAGCAGAAGATCTGATGAGTAGGTTCTTGGAGAGATGTTAGGGTTAAAATTCTCAAACAGAATGGGCTATGCAGTTTTCATGAAAAGATCTGTAATTATTACAGACCCAAAGATGAACATTAGAGAAGAGGCAATGCTAACCATATGAAATGTATGGAGGCTGTTCAAGAAAGTTTGCTGATGGAAGAAAAATTTTATCTTCATCTATAGCCAGAATAAACTCTAAGTTCCCAGCTGACTAAACTCTATAGAAGTCAGCTCCAATGTTGGAAATGTTTTCCTTGCTTTCAAAAGTTCACCACTTGACTGAGTAGCCAAACAAAATCCTGGTTCTTTTATAGTTAAGAGTCAGTTGCATAAAATAGAGATATGGATGTTGCTGCTATAATGCCATGTTTGCGATATGGAAAGATCTTACATTCTGCAAAATCACACACTAAAAAATAATGGATCTTGTGGGTAAAATAAGACAAGGGGAGAGTACTTAAAGCTACAGAATTTGGAAAGAAGAGTACTAAAAAAAAATAACTAACAAAAACAAACAAGCAAACAAACCCCATAACTGGCAAATCAACCCTCTCACAGCATTTGCACTTGCTTCACAGTCAGTTGGTCATTCAAACCAAAAAACAAATTGATTTCAACTCGTAGTGACCCCCATTGTGTTTCCAAGGCTCTAAGTCTTTATGGAAGTAGATAGCTTCCTCTTCCTCCCACAGAGCAGCTGGTGGGTTTGAACCATCAACCTTCTGGTTAGCAGCCAAATGTCTTACTCACTGTGCCACCAGGGCTCTTCAGTTGATCATTGGCAGTCTTAAATCCTGGAACTTCTACCTGATTTTTTGAGAGGTAAATCCTTCCAATATGGACCGTTTTTCTAAAAACTAAAATTAGACCTAATCCATCTGTCTTCATAATCCATTGTTTTAGTACAAGGAGAAATGTCTTTGCAGTTTTTAATCCATGTTAACAGCTTTACCAGTGAGTTTAACATAGTTGAACAAGTACAGACATTCTTGAAGCATTTTTCTGGATTTTTTTTAGCTTTTCTCTTAAGATCTTCATATATTGCCAAACATTCTCTTTAATTGTGACAAAGCTTGCTCCAGATTACTTCAAAACATTAATCTATGGGGAAACAATATAAAAAAACCAGCATACCTTCTGCAACATAAGAATATCTCCCTCATACTCACCAGTCATTTTGGGGTGACTTACATTAAAGAAAGGCCTGTTTTATGAGAATGAGTTACCAATTGCAGTTGAATCACTTCTGACTCATGGTGACCCCATGTCATCATAGAGCTACACTCCATAGGGTTTTCAATGCCTGACTTTCTGGAAACAGATTGCCAAGACTTACTTCCGAGGCACCTCTGGGTGGACTTAATCCACCAACCTTTCAGTCAGCACCTGAGCCCATTCTCCATTTGCACCACCTGAGGACTCCTTTTCAAGAACAGATTCTCCTGGTTCATGTGATGGTTTCAGGTATTCTGTAAGGTTCCAACACCATGTGATGAATGTTGGATTAGTCTGAATGAAACTCTGCCACATTGCCTATTTTCAGAACCTGTTTCATCTTAATCCATACCAGATCTACAGTAATAAGACAGTGCCAGATCTACAGTAATAAGACAGTGAATATGATTTTGCTTATAAACTGTATTTACTGTCCCTTAGCAGACTGCTCTACCTAACCCATGTAATGGTGGAAGTGGGTTTTTGCTTAAAGAGTGAGTTGGCACTTTGCAAAGTAAAAAAAAAAAAAAAAAATGAAGGCAAAACCAAAACCAAACAAACACCTTCATGAGCCTAACAAATAATTTTAAGTATGCTGACAGATTTTTTTTAGATCAAGTGGCTGGTTATTGACCTTGTTTATTCTCCAATTTGATGTTTTTTTCTTTTATTTTCTCTGTCTTTCCTTCCATAACTTTTTCATTCTTTCTGTTTTTTTTTTTTTCTTTTACTTGCCATTTCTTCCTTTGTTCACTACATATTGAATGTCCAACACATACCAGGCACTATTGGGTCCTGGAGAGAAGACAGTGAGCAAATAAGACTTAGGGTATTGGAAGAGGGGAGGGATGGGAATTAAAGATGTAATGACACAAATAAACATAAACTAATAAATGGTAGGTATTACCAAGAAGAGATGCTATAACAGAATGTAAGATGGGAAATACGCTCCTTAGAAATGTCAGCCAGGTTTCCTTGACAAAATAAATTAAAGAATGAGTGGGATCCACTGCATGAAGATGGAAGGGAAGGACATTCCAGAGAGAGGCAACTACTTGTGCAAAACCCCTGCAGCCTGAGTGACCACGCTGCTTATGAGGGGCTGAAGGAAGACCCATGTGGTTGGATGACAGAGTGCTAGGAAGGACTATGATTGGAGGTAAAGGTAGAGACAGATTATGCCAGACAGGGCTGACCTCACATGGAATAGAATTCTGGTGTTTAATGGAAGAAAAACAGGGAATCATTGCAGTGTTGTAAACAGAAGATAAATACTATGACCAGATTTGTTTTTAAAAATGTTTCTGACACAGCATAATGCAATCAATACATAATTTCTGGTACTTATTACAAATGGGTGGTGCAAATGGTTCAAGTGCTTGGCTGTTTACCAAAAGGTTGGAGGTTCGAGTACACCTAGAGAGGTCTGAGAAGAAAGGCAGAGCGATCTACTTCTGGAAAATCAGCCATTGAAAACCCTTCCGAGAACAGTTCCAGTCTGACAAACATGAGGCTGCCATAAATTAGAACTGACTCCGTGACAACTGGTTTAGGTTAGGAAAAGAGAGATGCTGCCTTTGTATTCTTAATTCCATTTTGCAGATAGGGAGACTGAGACAAAAGGAGGAATTCCACCTTTGCTTGATTAAACCTGCTTTGTGCCTTGCATTTCTTCAAAGGGTTATTGCGTTTAGTGGAATGACATCACAGCTGCAAAACAAAGAATGCAGGTAAAATCATTTGACATCTCTTTGCACAAAAGTCCCTGAGTCCTTAATTTTTCTTACTCTCAATACGGAAAACAGCTTCTACTCTCCCCTGAGCTCTCATTTATAAGCTACTTCTGTTTCAGTTTTATTGGAGGTTTTTCCAGGTTTTTCTGCCACATTAAATATGCATATCTCTAGGGATCTGATGCCAGAAAGAGAAGTTTGAAAAGATCACTAGAATTAGCAAAAGAATAAAAGAAAAAGTAGTTGGTGTTTTGGCAGTAGGCTATCTACCTGAGGCCACATTGCCTGATTCCCTTGGCAACCATGCTTGCTATTAACAGCTTTCATAAATAATTCAAGTCTTCCCATTTACACTCTCCAGAATCCCATTTTGGGGAGCAGCAATGCAGAATGCTTCTGTAGGGGTTTTTGTTAAGGTAAGCCACACTCTTGGCCGTCCTCCTTTGCACAAACCATTAGCATAGTTTTAAGAGCTCTAGCAATGTGCTAGGTGTTGTGAGGAATTTAAGGGAAACCCTGGATACTTTCCAGTAAACTTTACATCCGATTTGTCACCTAAGCCTCTGCTCTGAACCTCTTTTAATAACTCTTAACCTCTTTTAATAACTGTAGATCCCCTCTTACAAAGCCTAGTCAATGTGAGAGGGCGCTTTCTTAACAAATAGTGGTTTCTCTACAACTAAGGATAACAGTCCACTTGGCAAGTTCTGCCTGCCAGCAATACTGCTTGAGGCAAACTTATGAGAGGTGAGGCCTGGGCCAGAGGCGAGAGATCCAAGAGGGGGAACCAGCTGTAAATTTTTCACTTGTCTAATGTACTGTATTTTAGGGGCAAGAATCAGAGAAACTGGTAGAGAGAAATTGCATTGTCACAAAACTGTATGAAGTAAGAATTCTCCTTAGCCTTATTATTTCATGGTCAGATCTTCAAAGCTTCCAGATGAAAAATAGGACATGGTGTGAAGTTATCTAGGGCCCAATCGCTTTGAATTTAAAGTGTGATCATAGACAGTCTGATGACTTTTTTTTTTAAACCCACTTTGGTCAAGGTTAAAACATTTCTACATCACACACAAGCACCTATTCCTGACAACAATTTCAGACATTGAAATGTACACTAGCAACAAATAATGAACTGACCTGGGTGGAAAATGAGCAGGTTTAGGAACATTTTACAGTTTTGAAATGTTATTTCTCCTCCATGAAAATACCTAATGAGTCTGGGTAGCTCAAGCAATTTACAATTGGTTGGTAACCCAAAGGTTGGTGGTTAGCTCTGTGCAAGGAAAGGCCTGGTGATCTATGTCCATAAAGGTTACAGCCAAAA
>NW_006921760.1:3619070-3624974 GCF_000298275.1 Orycteropus afer afer
AACTAAAAACAAAGAGACACCTAATGCCTTGGAAAAAGTAGGCTTGGAACCAGTTCAATCCCTTCTGAGAATTTGCATTTCCACCTGGGGATCTTGTTAAAATGTAGATTCTGATTCAGTATATTAGGGGTAGAAATGCAAATTCTTAGCAGGGGGTCAAACTGGAATGAACTGGGAAAAAGACTCAGAGACAGAAAGAATAAAAGGAGTTGAGATGAAGAGAGAACAAGAAAAAAAAGTCCAAACTCTCCTCTCCCCCAAAATGAGAAAGAATGAGAGGAGAAAGGAAGCATTTCAAAAGGATGCTTCTTTAACTACCTGCGAATGTGAGGGACTGAGGCCATAGAGTAAGTAGTACAGAGTAAGTTTGGGTAGAGAAAATCAACCAGGAGTGTTCACTTGCTGAATTATTATTCTTATTTACAGTGTCTTGTTTGTAATACACTTCTAAATGTGACTCCTTAATCCTTTAGAAAAATGAAATCAAGTATAAATAAATAATTAAAAACAGAACCTAAAATGACCTAGAATGTTACAGTACACTAAAATATAGGACAACTAATGGAATTTGTCAAGAAATAAAAGGAAGTGAGAGAGACATTTGGGTGAAGTGCCTGATACAGAACTATGTTTAGCTTTGGATTCCTGTAATATAAAGAAAGACGTGATATAGCACTATTAGATCCAAACGACAAAAGCAACATCCAGAACAACACACAGCCTAAAATTCTATCAGTAACTATTTATTTATTTACAGGTACCAAAGATAATCATATACACAGCAGATAAAATAAGGGAAAATGTTTTTTACTATGGTTTCCAAAAAAGAAAGAAGGTAAGGATTCTTATAATAGTGTTTGATGTATATAGAACAGTTTATAATTATCACATGTTTTTACTTTAATTATTTGTTTGGTTCTCACAAATAACCCTAAGGTGCATACAGCGATTACTTTATGGACACAAATTAAAAGCTTGGAAATTGAATATTAATAAAATGATGGGCAATATACTAAAACTCAAGTCTCAAAACTCTTAATCAAATTCTATGGCTCTCTATCTGTTAGGGAAGTAGAATGGGGCAATCTTCCCAGTGATTTTCCCTAGTGATACTGCCTCGGAAACCCAAGGTGGGGTCGCTATGAGTCAAAATCAATGCGACGGCAGTGAGTTTGGTTTTGGTTTGGTTAAGGTTTTTCAGAGAGGCAGATACAGAGCCATCGAATTTGATGAGGAGTTTTGAGGCTTGAGTTTTAGTATACTGACCATCATTTTATTAATATTCGATTTCTAAGCTTTTAATTTGTGTTCATAAAGTAATCATTGTATGTGCCTTAGGGTTATTTGTGAGAATCAAATAAATAATTAAAGTAAAAATATGTGATAATTATAAGGTAACTCATTAAATCAGTGATTTTACTCATTGGATTACCTCAGAATTAACTGTGGAATTTAAAAATAGAGCTTGTTTGGACCCAGTCTAGACCTCCTGAAAGAAGAGATCCAGGCATGTTTATATCTTCCATGTTTATATCTTAAAAGATGCAAAGGTAATTTGCATGCACATCAAATGCTGGATTAAATCTTAAATCAGTAAAGATCTTGTTCATGGTACTAATGTCTTCCAGGTGAGTTTTTATTAGTAATTGGACTTAATACAGAAAAAGAACATGAAGATCCAGTGGGAATGCACTTAAATGTTCTATATCCCAAGATGTCTCAAGTTAGCTTTTGGCAAAAATTGTAACTAGGAGCCAATTCACAATAGTGTGCTTGAAATGCTAAAATGCTAAGCTGTTGATTAAACAACTAATCTACTTGGAGTTTCTCATCTGGTGTGGCCAAAGTGAGCCTCTCATAGAATGGCCCTTCTGCAGATAACAGCATAAGTTCCGAGTGAAATGCAGAAACCTGAAGGTTCTGAAGAATGAACAAAGAAAGAACAAGATTCTGATGGGAAGTTGAACCTTGGAAGAAGAGATCAGTATGAGTTTCCCATTTTTATCATTTCTAGCCTATGAGGAGCCTTAGTTGCCTATGTAGAATGGCTAAAACTTCAAAGGAAAAGCCACAATTTCCTAGTGTCATAGTGAAGCACAAGTTCTACATTCCGTTATAAGTGAAAGAGTTTTATTGAAAAGTAGAGAGATCAAGAATCAAGAGACATACTAGCAGCTAGGTAGGGTAATATAGTGTTTTAAATTGCAAGAAGAGAATGAAGTTTTTATCAGGTAGAGTAAACACAAAACTACTTACTCTCAGGCATGAGGGGTGCATGACAACAAGTTATAAGGGGGATTATGAATTATGAAACTACAATTCCTTTTTAACACCATCATTTTTATATTCTAACCTCTTGACTTTTTTTTTTTTTTTTTTAAGGAGCTCTGGTAGCACAGTACCTAAGGCATCTGACTGTTAACCAGAAGGTTAGTGGTTCAAAGCCACCAGCCACTTTGCACAAGTAAGACTGGGCAATCTACTTCTGTAAAGATTTATTGCCTTGGAAACCCAAAGGGAAACACTATGAGTCAGAATCAACTTGATGGCAGTGAGTTTGTTTTTTTTTTAGAAACATTTTTACCAAGTCATTCTTCTTGGATAAAGCTGTGCAAATACTCTTGATAAACATTTTTTTTTTAATTCTTTAGAAATTTATTTTTTATATTATTATTTTTAAAATTATTTTAATGTATTTTATTGAAATATAATTTATGTACAGTGAAATACATAAAACTAAAGTGACATGGGTCAATGCAATTTTTTCAGTGTTCCCTCTCCTCCCCTCCCCTCCCATCCCTGGCAACCAACAAAGAAAGTTTCCCTCCATATATAAACCTTTTCTTGACCCTCCACAGCAACAAGCTAATACTATTTTTAACAAACATCTTTTAACAAACAATTCCTCACAGAAGCTAAAATGTTGACCTTTGCTCCTTTTGGGTCACAAGCAGTTAAACTTTTACAAGAAGCTGATTTATCTCTTCAGAGCAGCAGTAGCAGAGATTTTAGGCCAACCTGCAGTTTGCTTCAAATTGAAGTTTTAGATCCAAGGCAGCCATTGTAGTCATGCCAAGTGCCTCGATTTTGGAGTTAGCTTATACATTCCCCTTCTTTTGATCAAACTCCTGCTAGAGGGTATAGATCACTCATAAAGGAGTTACTCATCTTCTGGATTTGGTATTTTAGAGATGGCTGCTCTATTTGAGCTTTTAAGACCCCAGATGCCAACTTTGTTATTAGATGTGACTTGGTACTATCTCGTGTTACTTTGTTATCATCTTCAGGTTGAGTTGGTTCTCATTGGGGAAGTTGCTGCAAACAGAGCCATATTAAAGGAACAAATTAACACTCCAAAAGGTCTGATCCTAGAACTAAACTTTATTTTCCTTAGCAAAATTAATTTCTTCTAAATACACTCTATTTTGCATGGCTAGATGTCTTGAGGGTAGGCTGTGGTAATGAGAAATGCAATGCATAAAACATTTATCAAGGCCTATAATAACAGTTACAATGATTAAAAGAATAGGCAAGCTAGTAGAAAAGAGCATATGCCAGATCTGATACTTTGAGGTAAACAACTAAAAATAGGAAAGAAGGAAGGTATGGTCATAGCGGGGACAGTATGTAACCAGCAAACCTTTTGACATGTTTTAGAAATGTCTTGTTCTACTCGTCTAAAAGTATTTATCTATGAATAAAAACCAAACCCAACTCACTACCATGGAGTCAGACCCAACTTATAGTGACCCCTTCTTGGGTTTCTGAGGCAGTATCACTACAGAAATAGATTGCCCAACCTGCCTTCAGGGAGTGGCTGGTGCTTTTGAACCGCCAGCCTTCTGGTTAGCAGTCAAATGCCTTAGGCACTATGGTACCAAGCTCCTATGAATAGCAAGAGGTATGAATAATAGCACAAATTCCTCCTTGTTGAGCTAGGGGAAATCAAGGGCTATTCTATTACCAATTTTAACAAGGAATTTTATGGATGTCTGTTAACGAGCTCTGGTGGTATAGTGCCTAAGGCATTTGACTGCTAGCCGGAAGTTTGGTAGTTCAAATCTACCAGTTGCTCCATGGAAACAAGATGAGGCAATCTACTTCCATAAAGATTTACCACCTCAGAAACCTAATGGGAATTGCTATGAGTCGTAATCAACTTGATGGCAGTGGGTTGGGTTGGGTTTTGGTTGAGATGTTATTCCATTAACAATGTTATCAGTAATTTAGGCCATAGTGGCAGATAGATTGTGAATAGATTTTTTAATTGTAATATGCCATAAGTGAGAACAAATTCTTGAAGAAATGACCAATCCCTACCCCGACCAATCAGCAATGGGATTATCTGAGTGGACAAGTTCTATTTTCTGTAGGGATATTAATTTTAAATCACTGTTCTGTTGTAAGTTGTCATTGCATGAATGGATATTCATGGGAGCTCCAAGGGTACTAGGGTGTGTTGGCCCCACGTATTCTAAATATCAGCATGCTATTGTTGTTAGGTGCCGTTGACTTGGCTCCAAATCATAGTGACCCTGTGTACAACAGAATGAAGTCTTACTTATAGGGTGAATCATTAGGCTTTTCTCTTAAATAAAGAGATCTTCTGTACAAAAAGATATGTTTTGATGGGGCATATAACATACCTGTCCCAGTCTGACTATTAGGAAATGAGATGAACTCATTAGCTCTTTTGAGCCAGTCTTCAGTTTACGAATCATCACAAATAGATAATTTTTTAAATTTTAGGTGATTTTGGATTTTGGCACAAGCTAGGGAATTTTGATGATTAATTATAAGACAATTAATTACAAGACTCAAGATTGTGCCTTGTGGGAGGAATAGACCATCTATCAGGACATATTCAAGCATGAGTAAGATTGAAACAGGAAGCTGATAGATAGAATTCTGGGGGTTACTGTAATTTGATGTGAATGCAACATTTAAATAGTTTTTCAAAATCTATAGTATAGTTAGGAGCTCTGGTAGCATAGTGGCTAAAGCACTTGACTGCTAACCAGAAGGCTGGTGGTTCAAACCCACCAGCCACTCCTCAGAAGGAAGGTTGGGCAATCCTACTTCCGTAGTGATACTGCCTCAGAAACCCAAGGAGGGGTCGCTATGAGTCAGGGCCGACTCGACGGCACATAACAACAACAACAACAATAGTATAGTTAGGTATAAACTTACAATCTAAAACTGATACAGTGTGGGGATCAATACGGTCTTGTGTGGACTGACTAGAAGGGTAGCATACTTAGCAGTCACATTGCTGGTGCTGGCTACTGATTGAATTAGTTTGATAACAGCATATTTTTTCCAGGTATTAGTGATGGTTATGTGAAATAGAAAAATAATAGTTATGAAAATGTATAATGGAGAAATGTTAACTACAATAATATAATGAAGAGAAAATTAATGACCATAAAACACATTCTTGTTTTAGTTAGTTACCAGGAGATGAACCCAAGTGAATAAAATAAAGCTAATTTTAAAGACCGTAAGTGTTATGCAGAGTATAACGATTTTGATTTTAGGCACAAGGAATAAAAGGTTTAATTTACTGGGTTAGGGTTAAAGATATTCATAGTTACCAAGAAATAATCCAACAAATGTGTAAGGACAGCCAGAAATATTAAAACATCAGCAATTAAGAAACAGAGTCTAAAAATTTCAGCAGCTGGCAAGTGATCTTGTTCTGTGTTTCTTGGGATCTTCTGCTTTTGAGGATGTCTGCTTGTGACCGCCAGGGCATTCTAGTCTGACTTTTAAATTTCTGTTGGGATACCAAATCCAGATAGGTGATTTAGCTTACTTTGTTGTTGTTGTTGTTATGTGCCGTCGAGTCGGCCCCGACTCATAGCGACCCCTCCTTGGGTTTCCGAGGCAGTATCACTACGGAAG